>NW_026038179.1:0-53214 GCF_023373825.1 Bactrocera dorsalis
TTATGGCTTTATGTAAACTTTAGTAAAATGAAGAAGGTTAATTAAATTAAATATGTTAAATTAATGATTTGAAGCAACTCAACATCGATTGATAAATGTATATATACAAGAAAATCGATTTTGTACCTAAATACAATATAAGATTACGGAATTCTTCCAAATGCACTGCCGTTATGGCTTTATGTCAACTTTAGTAAGATGAAGAATGTTAATTAACTTAAATGTGTGAATTTAATGATTTGAAGCAACTCAATATCGATTGATAAATGTGTATATACAAGAAAATCTATTTAATACCTAAATATAAGATTATGGAATTCTTCCAAATGCACTGCCGTTATGGCTTTATGTAAACTTTAGTAAAATGAAGAAGGTTAATTAAATTAAATATGTTAAATTAATGATTTGAAGCAACTCAACATCGATTGATAAATGTATATATACAAGAAAATCGATTTTGTACCTAAATACAATATAAGATTACGGAATTCTTCCAAATGCACTGCCGTTATGGCTTTATGTCAACTTTAGTGAGATGAAGAATGTTAATTAACTTAAATATGTTAAATTAATGATTTGAAGCAACTCAATATCGATTGATAAATGTGTATATACAAGAAAATCGACTTTATACATGTAGGGGTGGATTCGTGTTTATTTTCAAAAAATAGGGTTTATCAGCTGATTTTACAAACGTGTCTTATTTTAATTGTATCTTATTTTAATTTTACACAAAACTGACTGTATTCGATTTCACATCTGTATCTTATTTTAATTTTACACAAAACTGATTTTACAACTGTCTCTTATTTTTAATTTTACATAAAACTGATTTTACAACTGTCTGTTATTTTTTGCCAACTACTTGCATGATGCTCGTCCACGTCTCGACTGACTGTCGTTTCTCGAGTCTTCGTTACTCGTTGTCTATTTGAGTCAGTGTTGCATGTCACCGTCCATACGCTCGCCCACTTCTGGTCTGTCCTTTATGCGTTCCCACACTCGGCCGTCCTGACCTTCGTTCGTCCTCGAACGACGTGCACCTTTTTTTCATGAACTCGGCAACTGTTGTTGTTCGATACGGTCCTTCGTGTTCGCCTACTTTTTCGACATCATACCTACCATGATTCAATTTCTTAACGATTTTGTACGGTCCTAAAAACTTTTTCTTAACCTTTAATGCGGGCCCATATTGCGTACGCTTTATAGCTACTAACTCATTTTCTTCATACGTTTGTTCGGCTTTTCTTGTTGCATTAAAATTTTTCCGATTTTCTTCCTGTATTATTTTAATATTTTTCCTAGCCATCTCTCTAACCTGGTCGCGTTCTGTTTCTAGCTCTTTGATTACCTCATTTTCAATATATTCGTTCAAGTCTATCTGCTTTTCCACACGCATGTCAAGCCCTGTTAACAGCTTGAATGGGGACACCTTTGTGCTACGAGAGCGATCAGATGAAGGTTGCGGACAATTATCAAACCCATTCCCACCAGAATTATTATTTTTTGGAAAGCTACTACCCTCACTACCGCCGTCGCCAAAACCACCATTGTTCATTCCCCTATTTGATGACATCCCACCGTAACCACATGGATTACCTCCTGACATACCAATATAATTGTTGCTCTGTTGCATGCCACCGTAGCCATCGTTCATGCCACCTGCTTGTGGCATACCACCATCACCACCATTATTCATCTTCATACCCCCACCACGTTGCGTTAATGACATCATATTTTCACTACCACTACTTCCACCTTGATTCCAATTATTCGGTGCATTTACGCCCCAAGAGTCTAAACCCCCACCACCTCCACTTCCATTCGGTCCCATAGATGGACCTCCATAATTATTTATGCGTCCGCCATCGCCGCAACTACCTCCTAATCTCCCTCTACTGTATCCAGGTGATGAGTTGTTTTTACCCCTCACCAACTGACCCAATAAATCGGCCAAAGCCCTTTCGTTTGATTTATAACTGTTTATCAATTCCTGAATAACTACGTCGTTACTATATTCCCCTGCACTCAAACATAGCTCCTGAAACTCTTTTAATAACTCTATCCTTTTTTCTTTGCGGTTTTCTTCCACCTCTTGTTCAACATTACTCCTCTCTATAAATTCTGCACCTTCTGGCTTTATATTAATATTGACTTTATCTAATACTGATGTGCCTATGAATACTGAATATGGAATAGCGGTTTCGCTGGTGATGTGGAACTTTTGTAAGAATTTCAAACCATCAACCTCCAATTCTGCAACAACACTACCATATGTTGAAAATTCTTCCGCGCCCGCGCCATATAAAGTTCGCTTATCATCGCCTACTTCACCATCAAATTTAATTTTTTTGAAAACATCGCTCCGTATTAAACACAAACACACCCAGTATCAACTAATGCATCAACTTTTAGTCCTCCTACTTTCACTATTTTTAGTGGTAAACTTGTTTTTGATTTGTCAATATTCACAACATTAATTTTATCTGATTCTTTCTTTACTTCTATACCTGGAGTACCATTGCATTCAAAAGACTTGTGTCCTATACCATTACATTTGAAACATTTGGTTTGTTGACTGCTGCAGTCTCGAATGAGATGTGTGGAGCTTCCACACCTAAAACACGATTTTGAGACTTTCTGATTATAAGTTGTATTTACGACTTTCTGTGTTGACTTCTCTGCTTTACTATGGATTTTTTCGTAAACTTTTATCTTATCTTTTAACTCACTGATTGTTTTTGCTTCGTACAGAACCGCTTTGTTTAATTTCGTATCTATTATACCCTCTATGAAATATGATATTAAACTTTTCGTATCGATATTTACTGGTTTTCCAATTTCTGTAAGAACATACAAATACTCGCGAAACGTTTCGTTTATCCTCTTCTTACGACTTCTCAACTGACTATGCACTTCTGACGACGACACTTTTTTCCCAAATTCACTGATCAATTCTTCTTTCAGTGATTCCCAACTGACCAAGCCTCGTTGACTTCTAATAAACAATTTGCCAGCTCCTTTCAGCAACTGCTTACTATAAATAAATTTCTGCACACTATTCCAACCTACTACTAATGTGTTCTCCTCAAAGTCATTTATCCATTGCTGAATATCGATATTATCGTCACCACTAAATTGTGTTAGGCTTTCTTGGATATCATTAAACGTAAAAACAGATCTACCTATCGGTGCCACAGCGGCAGTAAAATTTGCATTTGGTACATCGTCGTAGGAACTAACTGAGTCAGCAATTTCATCATCTTCTTGTGTCTCATGTCCATGGTGCAACAACAGTCTCTTTGGCAAGTCTGCTTTACGTCCAGTAGTGGAAATATTTAGTTCACATAGTGCTTGCTGCAATTCCCTGATGTTCAGTGTCAGTACTGCTTGTCTGTCCATTATCACAATGCACTATTACAATTCAACTTTTCACTTATAATTAAAAAGTATTTCTAAACAAACTACTAGAAATGTAAAGGGTGATTTTTTAAGAGCTTGATAACTTTTTAAAAAAAAAAAAAACGCATAAAATTTGCAAAATCTCATCGGTTCTTTATTTGAAACGTTAGATTGGTTCATGACATTTACTTTTTGAAGATAATTTCATTTAAATGTTGACCGCGGCTGCGTCTTAGGTGGTCCATTCGGAAAGTCCAATTTTGGGCAACTTTTTCGAGCATTTCGGCCGGAATAGCCCGAATTTCTTCGGAAATGTTGTCTTCCAAAGCTGGAATAGTTGCTGGCTTATTTCTGTAGACTTTAGACTTGACGTAGCCCCACAAAAAATAGTCTAAAGGCGTTAAATCGCATGATCTTGGTGGCCAACTTACGGGTCCATTTCTTGAGATGAATTGTTGTCCGAAGTTTTCCCTCAAAATGGCCATAGAATCGCGAGCTGTGTGGCATGTAGCGCCATCTTGTTGAAACCACATGTCAACCAAGTTCAGTTCTTCCATTTTTGGCAACAAAAAGTTTGTTAGCATCGAACGATAGCGATCGCCATTCACCGTAACGTTGCGTCCAACAGCATCTTTGAAAAAATACGGTCCAATGATTCCACCAGCGTACAAACCACACCAAACAGTGCATTTTTCGGGATGCATGGGCAGTTTTTGAACGGCTTCTGGTTGCTCTTCACCCCAAATGCGGCAATTTTGCTTATTTACGTAGCCATTCAACCAGAAATGAGCCTCATCGCTGAACAAAATTTGTCGATAAAAAAGAAAAGAACCGAACACTGATTTTGGTAATAAAATTCAATGATTTGCAAGCGTTGCTCGTTAGTAAGTCTATTCATGATGAAATGTCAAAGCATACTGAGCATCTTTCTCTTTGACACCATGTCTGAAATGTCAACCTTAGTAAGATGAAGAAGGTTAATTAAATTAAATATGTGAAGTTAATGATTTGAAGCAACTCAATATCGATTGATAAATGTGTATATACAAGAAAATCTATTTTATACCTAAATACAATATAAGATTACGGAATTCTTCCAAATGCACTGCCGTTATGGCTTTATGTAAACTTTAGTAAAATGAAGAAGGTTAATTAAATTAAATATGTTAAATTGATGATTTGAAGCAACTCAATATCGATTGATAAATGTGTATATACAAGAAAATCGATTTTATACCTAAATACAGTATAAGATTATAGAATTCTTCAAATGCACTGCCGTTATGGCTTTATGTCAACTTTAGTAAGATGAAGAATGTTAGTTAAATTAAATATTTGAAGTTAATGATTCGAAGCAACTCAATATCGATTGATAAATGTGTATATACAAGAAAATCGATTTTAAACCTAAATATAAGATTATGGAATTCTTCCAAATGCACTGCCGTTATGGCTTTATGTCAACTTTAGTAAGATGAAGAAGGTTAATTATCTTAAATATGTTAAATTTATGATTTGAAGCAACTCAATATCGATTGATAAATGTGTATATACAAGAAAATCGATTTTAAACCTAAATACAATATAAGATTATAGAATTCTTCCAAATGCACTGCCGTTATGGCTTTATGTCAACTTTAGTAAGATGAAGAAGGTTAATTATCTTAAATATGTTAAATTTATGATTTGAAGCAACTCAATATCGATTGATAAATGTGTATATACAAGAAAATCGATTTTAAACCTAAATATAAGATTATGGAATTCTTCCAAATGCACTGCCGTTATGGCTTTATGTCAACTTTAGTAAGATGAAGAAGGTTAATTAAATTAAATATTTGAAGTTAATGATTTGAAGCAACTCAATATCGCTTGATAAATGTATATATACAAGAAAATCGATTTCATACCGAAATATAAGATTATGGAATTCTTCTAAATGCACTGCCGTTATGGCTTTATGTCAACTTTAGTAAGATGAAGAAGGTTAATTAACTTAAATATGTGAAGTTAATGATTTGAAGCAACTCAATATCGCTTGATAAATGAGTATATACAAGAAAATCGATTTTATACCTAAATATAAGATTATGGAATTCTTCCAAATGCACTGCCGTTATGGCTTTATGTCAACTTTAGTAAGAAGAAGAAGGTTAATTATCTTAAATATGTTAAATTTATGATTTGAAGCAACTCAATATCGATTGATAAATGTGTATATGCAAGAAAATCGATTTTAAACCTAAATATAAGATTATGGAATTCTTCCAAATGCTCTGCCGTTGTGGCTTTATGTCAACTTTAGTGAGATGAAGAAGGGTAATTAAATTAAATATTTGAAGTTAATGATTTGAAGCAACTCAATATCGATTGATAAATGTGTATATACAAGAAAATCGATTTTAAACCTAAATATAAGATTATGGAATTCTTCCAAATGCTCTGCCGTTATGGCTTTATGTCAACTTTAGTAAGATGAAGAAGGGTAATTATCTTAAATATAATAAATTTATGATTTGAAGCAACTCAATATCGATTGGTAAATGTGTATGTACAAGAAAATCGATTTTAAACCTAAATATAAAATTATGGAATTCTTCCAAATGCGCTGCCGTTATGGCTCAATGTCAACTTTAGTAAACTGAAGAATGTTAGTTAAATTAAATATTTGAAGTTAATGATTTGAAGCAACTCAATATCGATTGATAAATGTGTATATACAAGAAAATCGATTTTATACCTAAATATAAGATTATGGAATTCTTCCAAATGCACTGCCGTTATGGCTTTATGTCAACTTTAGTAAGATGAAGAAGGTTAATTATCTTAAATATGTTAAATTTATGATTTGAAGCAACTCAATATCGATTGATAAATGTGTATATACAAGAAAATCGATTTTATACCTAAATATAAGATTATGGAATTCTTCCAAATGCACTGCCGTTATGGCTTTATGTCAACTTTAGTAAGATGAAGAAGGTTAATTAACTTAAATATGTGAAGTTAATGATTTGAAGCAACTCAATATCGATTGATAAATGTGTATATACAAGAAAATCGATTTTATACCTAAATATAAGATTATGGAATTCTTCCAAATGCACTGCCGTTATGGCTTTATGTCAACTTTAGTAAGATGAAGAAGGTTAATTAACTTAAATATGTGAAGTTAATGATTTGAAGCAACTCAATATCGATTGATAAATGTGTATATACAAGAAAATCTATTTTAGACCTAAATTCAATATAAGATTACGGAATTCTTCCAAATGCACTGCCGTTATGGCTTTATGTCAACTTTAGTAAGATGAAGAAGGTTAATTAACTTAAATATGTTAAATTAATGATTTGAAGCAACTCAATATCGATTGATAAATGTGTATATACAAGAAAATCGATTTTATACCTAAATATAAGATTATGGAATTCTTCCAAATGCACTGCCGTTATGGCTTTATGTCAACTTAAGTAAGATGAAGAAGGTTAATTAAATTAAATATGTTAAATTAATGATTTGAAGCAACTCAATATCGATTGATAAATGTGTATATACAAGAAAATCTATTTTATACCTAAATACAATATAAGATTATGGAATTCTTCCAAATGCACTGCCGTTATGGCTTTACGTCAACTTTAGTAAAATGAAGAAGGTTAACTAACTTAAATATTTTAAGTTAATGATTTGAAGCAACTCAATATCGATTGATAAATGTGTATATACAAGAAAATCGATTTTATACCTAAATACAATATAAGATTACGGAATTCTTCCAAATGCACTGCCGTTATGGCTTTATGTCAACTTTAGTAAGATGAAGAAGGTTAATTAAATTAAATATTTGAAGTTAATGATTTGAAGCAACTCAATATCGATTGATAAATGTGTATATACAAGAAAATCGATTTTATACCTAAATACAATATAAGATTACGGAATTCTTCCAAATGCACTGCCGTTATGGCTTTATGTCAACTTTAGTAAGATGAAGAAGGTTAATTAAATTAAATATGTGAAGTTAATGATTTGAAGCAACTCAATATCGATTGATAAATGTGTATATACAAGAAAATCGATTTTATACCTAAATACAATATAAGATTACGGAATTCTTCCAAATGCACTGCCGTTATGGCTTTATGTCAACTTTAGAAAGATGAAGAAGGTTAATTAACTTAAATATTTTAAGTTAATGATTTGAAGCAACTCAATATCGATGGATAAATGTGTATATATAAGAGAATCGATTTTATACCTAAATATAAGATTGTGGAATTCTTCCAATTGCACTGCCGTTATGGCTTTATGTCAACTTTAGTAAAATGAAGAAGGTTAATTAAATTAAATATGTGAAGTTAATGATTTGAAGCAACTCAATATCGATTGATAAATGTGTATATACAAGAAAATCGATTTTATACCTAAATACAATATAAGATTACGGAATTCTTCCAAATGCACTGCCGTTATGGCTTTATGTCAACTTTAGTAAAATGAAGAAGGTTAACTAACTTAAATATTTTAAGTTAATGATTTGAAGCAACTCAATATCGATTGATAAATGTGTATATACAAGAAAATCGATTTTATACCTAAATACAATATAAGATTACGGAATTCTTCCAAATGCACTGCCGTTATGGCTTTATGTCAACTTTAGTAAGATGAAGAAGGTTAATTAACTTAAATATTTTAAGTTAATGATTTGAAGCAACTCAATATCGATTGATAAATGTGTATAAGCAAGAAAATCGATTTTATACCTAAATACAATATAAGATTACGGAATTCTTCCAAATGCACTGCCGTTACGGCTTTATGTCAACTTTAGTAAGATGAAGAAGGTTAATTAACTTAAATATGTGAAGTTAATGATTTGAATCACCTCAATATTTATTGATAAATGTGTATATACAAGAAAATCGATTTTATACCTAAATATAAGATTACGGAATTCTTCCAAATGCACTGCCGTTATGGCTTTATGTCAACTTTAGTAAGATGAAGAAGGTTAATTAACTTAAATATGTTAAATTAATGATTTGAAGCAACTCAATATCGATTGATAAATGTGTATATACAAGAAAATCGATTTTATACCTAAATACAATATAAGATTACGGAATTCTTCCAAATGCACTGCCGTTATGGCTTTATGTCAACTTTAGTAAAATGAAGAAGGTTAACTAACTTAAATATTTTAAGTTAATGATTTGAAGCAACTCAATATCGATTGATAAATGTGTATATACAAGAAAATCGATTTTATACCTAAATACAGTATAAGATTACGGAATTCTCCCAAATGCACTGCCGTTATGGCTTTATGTCAACTTGAGTAAGATGAAGAAGGTTAATTAAATTAAATATGTGAAGTTAATGATTTGAAGCAACTCAATATCGATTGATAAATGTGTATATACAAGAAAATCGATTTTATACCTAAATACAATATAAGATTACGGAATTCTTCCAAATGCACTGCCGTTATGGCTTTACGTCAACTTTAGTAAAATGAAGAAGGTTAACTAACTTAAATATTTTAAGTTAATGATTTGAAGCAACTCAATATCGATTGATAAATGTGTATATACAAGAAAATCGATTTTATACCTAAATACAGTATAAGATTACGGAATTCTCCCAAATGCACTGCCGTTATGGCTTTATGTCAACTTGAGTAAGATGAAGAAGGTTAATTAACTTAAATATCTGTGGACATTTGACAAAACAACCTCTTTCAAAAAAGCAAATTTTACAGGAGAGCGAAAAAACATGTTTAAAGCTTTGCAGTAGAAATACCTCTTACTATTAAAGGACGAAGTCAATTTAAACTGGATGCAGATCAATAAAGACACGTTTTCCAATCAATTGATTTAAATTAAATACTTTACTTTTCTAGATAAATATAAATCAAATAAATAAGACTTATTGTCAAATGCTTTTTCTTACTGAAAATGAACTTACCTCATACAAGCTGTTTTGTCAAATTTGATTTGTGCAAAAAAAATCCTTTTTTTTATCTTATCTTGACTTGAAAAGCATTTCTTTTTAGATATGCATTTGACAAAAGAACTTCAATCGAAAGAAGTTATTTTGTCAAACGCCAATTTCTGATTTTACTCAGACGATATATAGAGACAAGCTTTTTTGATAAATGTACGTTATGATTTTACGTTTGAAATTGCAACTTATTCGAGACAAGCTCTTTTGTCACCCCGAAAATTTGAAAAATTACGAAAGAAGTTGTTTTGATGAGTCCATAATTTTTGAACTAACGGTCCTAGGACAATGGCGATAAGACAGAAAAACGCGCCTTGAAAATTCATACATATGATAAAAATCCTGGAAAATTGTCTTATTTCGAGAGAAGTTGTTTTGTCAAATGTCCACAGATATGTTAAATTAATGATTTGAAGCAACTCAATATCGATTGATAAATGTGTATATATAAGAAAATCGATTTTATACCTAAATGCAATATAAGATTATGGAATTCTTCCAAATGCACTGCCGTTATGGCTTTATGTAAACTTTAGTAAAATGAAGAAGGTTAATTAAATTAAATATTTTAAGTTAATGATTTGAAGCAACTCAATATCGATTGATAAATGTGTATATACAAGAAAATCGATTTAATACCAAAATATAAGATTATGGAATTCTTTCAAATGTACTGCCGTTATGGCTTTATGTCAACCTTAGTAAGATGAAGAAGGTTAATTAAATTAAATATGTGAAGTTAATGATTTGAAGCAACTCAATATCGATTGATAAATGTATATATACAAGAAAATCGATTTTATACCTAAATGCAATATAAGATTACGGAATTCTTCAAATGCACTGCCGTTATGGCTTTATGTAAACTTTAGTAAAATGAAGAATGTTAATTAAATTAAATATGTTAAATTAATGATTTGAAGCAACTCAATATCGATTGATAAATGTGTATATACAAGAAAATCGATTTTGTACCTAAATATAAAATTGTGGAATTCTTCCAAATGCACTGCCGTTATGGCTTTATGTCAACTTTAGTAAAATTAAGAAGGTTAACTAACTTAAATATTTTAAGTTAATGATTTGAAGCAACTCAATATCGACTGCTAAATGTGTATATATAAGAAAATCGATTTGGACCTAAATATAAAATTGTGGAATTCTTCCAAATGCACTGCCGTTATGGCTTTATGTCAACTTTAGTAAAATGAAGAAGGTTAACTAACTTAAATATTTTAAGTTAATGATTTGAAGCAACTCAATATCGATTGATAAATGTGTATATACAAGAAAATCGATTTTGTACCTAAATACAATATAAGATTACGGAATTCTTCCAAATGCACTGCCGTTATGGCTTTATGTCAACTTTAGTGAGAAGAAGAAGGTTAATTAACTTAAATATGTTAAATTAATGATTTGAAGCAACTCAATATCGATTGATAAATGTGTATATACAAGAAAATCGACTTTATACATGTAGGGGTGGATTCGTGTTTATTTTCAAAAAATAGGGTTTATCAGCTGATTTTACAAACGTGTCTTATTTTAATTGTATCTTATTTTAATTTTACACAAAACTGACTGTATTCGATTTCACATCTGTATCTTATTTTAATTTTACACAAAACTGATTTTACAACTGTCTCTTATTTTTAATTTTACATAAAACTGATTTTACAACTGTCTGTTATTTTTTGCCAACTACTTGCATGATGCTCGTCCACGTCTCGACTGACTGTCGTTTCTCGAGTCTTCGTTACTCGTTGTCTATTTGAGTCAGTGTTGCATGTCACCGTCCATACGCTCGCCCACTTCTGGTCTGTCCTTTATGCGTTCCCACACTCGGCCGTCCTGACCTTCGTTCGTCCTCGAACGACGTGCACCTTTTTTTCATGAACTCGGCAACTGTTGTTGTTCGATACGGTCCTTCGTGTTCGCCTACTTTTTCGACATCATACCTACCATGATTCAATTTCTTAACGATTTTGTACGGTCCTAAAAACTTTTTCTTAACCTTTAATGCGGGCCCATATTGCGTACGCTTTATAGCTACTAACTCATTTTCTTCATACGTTTGTTCGGCTTTTCTTGTTGCATTAAAATTTTTCCGATTTTCTTCCTGTATTATTTTAATATTTTTCCTAGCCATCTCTCTAACCTGGTCGCGTTCTGTTTCTAGCTCTTTGATTACCTCATTTTCAATATATTCGTTCAAGTCTATCTGCTTTTCCACACGCATGTCAAGCCCTGTTAACAGCTTGAATGGGGACACCTTTGTGCTACGAGAGCGATCAGATGAAGGTTGCGGACAATTATCAAACCCATTCCCACCAGAATTATTATTTTTTGGAAAGCTACTACCCTCACTACCGCCGTCGCCAAAACCACCATTGTTCATTCCCCTTGATTAAAAGTGTATCAAATTTAATTTATCATACATTTTGTTTTTATTTTAACAATAGATTAACAAAACTATAAAATTATAATTTGATATTATAAGTTTTAATTGTAAAAAATGTAAACACGCGGGCGGCCAGACTCCAATGCCGAAAATGTTTTGACGGTGCTGGTGATTGAAGTTCCACGCATCAGGATCAAAAGGTGGAAATCACGGTCGAATAGCGTAGGTATCGACGCGGCAGTATCAATGCGAAAATGTAGATGTGCGAATTCGAATTGTAAGTGACGAATGTATGGTTTACGCGGCGCAGTGGGGAGTCGAATTGTTGACGTGCGAATTGTTTAGGGCGAATCACGATGTGCGCAGTGTGTCGAACGAATGGATCCAAAACGAAAGTTGCTGTGCCGATCGTGAGAACGATGGTGTCTGCTTTCTCCTTGTCCAGCCTTTTCGGTGAGTGAGTGTGCAGGTATAGTGAGTTGTGTTGGTGTCATCAGCTGTGGTGAATTAAGCTGTCTTATTAGGGTGCGCCGGTTTTTGCGGTTAGAGTGGGCGGATGCTTAACTCATTTAAACATCCTGGGCCCCCTAGGCAAATATTTTGCCTAGTATTGCGTATGTATATGCTACTGCATGTATTTCGGCGTACTGCTAGTAGAGTTGCCGAGGGCGCAGAATACATGCTGCAAATCCAGAAAATGCCTTTGGTTTTAAACATAATATTTGTTATTTATTTACTTTTAGGTGCATATGGCTAGGTCTTATATTTTGCGGGTTTATCCGACTTATTATTATAGTAAACATGTGGATGCGTTGTTTGCTTTTATTCATTTTATTTGCGGTTTTTTAAATTTCTTGTTTCATCGGTATGGTATACCGGTTGCTTAGTATTTGCCTTTTCTGTATTATCGGCAATTTTTGCATTCAATTTATTCTTGGCTTATGAAGGATAGTAACTCCACGCCTGGCTCAGATATGGCCAGAATGGGTACTCCCTAGCCCTGGAGTTAGGGCTGTGCCAATAGAGGGATCTTGCGAGAGAGTGGCCGGTAATTGCGAACGGCTTCATTACAATTAGAATTTTTTAAGTGGGATGTTCATGCTTTACAACAGATTCTCACCAACTACCCTTATGAGGAGCGCTTATGTAGGGGCGATAAGAGCCATATCTGCTTTTGTTAGTTTTTTTTCCTATTTTACAATTTAGGCCTCTGTGGGGCATATTGTATGAAAAATGTCGATTTTTTTTTGTGTTTTTACTTTTTGAGACACTTTTGTTATATTTTATGTTTAAGTGCTTATTGGCGTGCTTAATTTGGCGTTTAGTAGCCCGCCACCGCTCTAGGATTTCTTTAGAAATGGTTTTTTGTTTTCATTATTGGCGAAAGCCATCCTGCGGGGTCGAAAGGTTACGAACATATATTTGTGTTTTTATATGTGGTTGTCAGAGGGAATCTGACCTTGCTTTTTCTACCTTTATGTGGGGCATTGCAAAATTGTGGCTCTAGTGGTTGTCGTACGACGTACCGGCCATTATTTGATCGAATAGTTGTGGCTTTAGAGAAGTCCTCACAATACTGATCTTCTTTAGTTTGGTTTAATATTTGGGGAAGTTTCCCTATCTCTTGAAATTTCCTTAATTGTGAATTAAGGCATTTATTTGATTTTTTCTCAACTTGAGTTGGGGTGGTGGTGACTAGTTCTGTAACTAGTCCACTTTGTGTTTCGCTGTTGAGCGTTTGAATTTTTTGTGCCTTTGAGCAACATGGTATCTCTTGGCTATTTTTCGGATTTTGGTTTTCGGGATTTGCTTTTGCAATTAAACCCGTTAAACCCGTGGTTCTTGATTTATAAGCGCTTTTATAGGGTGAAATGCTGTGATGAAGCATTGAGTTGTGTCTTTTTTGACAATATGAGCAATTATATTTACTTTTGCAATTTTTAAGATTGTGTGTATGGGACAAGCAGTTTGTACAGAGTCTTCTTGATCTGACAAAGTTGTTCCTTTCGTTAATGTTTAATTTTTTAAACTTCTCGCAAGTTTTAAGTTTATGCCCTCTTGTGCATAGTTCGCATGACGTATGTTTTCTCTGTTCGGATGTGAACGCTTGCATTTTGTTAAAAATTCTATTTGATTTGTTTTTGCTTCTAGCTTGGGGTCTATTGAAGCTATTATTTTGGTCGTGTTTAATGTTCTTATTTCTGATTATTTTTTCTTCTAACCTTTCCGCAATTTCATATTGGGTGGTGAGAAAATCTTTCATTTGTGGCCACGTTGGGCACATTTTTCGTGATGAGAGCGATTGCTCCCATAGAAGTAACGACTTTTCTGGTAATGCAGCTGTGCATATATTTACCAGAATGGGGTCCCAATTATCTGTGGGAATATTAAGTGTCGATAGAACCGACAAACAATTTGAAACAGTGGATTCTAGGTTGATGAAATCTACACTTGTTCCTTTCTTAATTTTTGGCAAGTTTAATAGTGTCGTTACTTGATTATCGACCAGTATTCTTTTGTTTTCGTAACGTGCTTTTAGAGCTTCCCAAGCAAATTTGAAATTTTCGTCATTGAGAGCGAACTGTTTTACTATGACGCCTGCTTGACCTTTTGTTTTGTATCGGAGGTGATACAATTTTTGCGCTTGTGATAATTTTGGATGGTTGATGTAGACGGCTGTAAACATGTCCCGGAAGGACGGCCATTCTTCATAACCTCCATAGAATGTTTCTGTGTCACATGGCGGCAACTCGAGGTGGATGCCGGAACTTGCCTTTTGACTTTCTATTTGTGGCAGCTCTACTCCACTGTGGGGAGTAGGTGCAATTGCTTTAATGAGTTTTAATTGATCGAAGATCATCGCTTTTGTTTCTTCGTACTGGTCTAAGCAGTTTTCGTATATTGCGTAAGCCGAGGATTTGAAATTGTGTGTATCTGAATCGTCAGAATCTAGAATGGCGTCATGAGCCTCTTGGAAGCGAGTCCAAAAATTTGTAAGATTTTGATTTTTGATTTCTAATAACGATTCAGAGTTTTCATGAATCGGTGAGGAGGCAAATCTAGTGCAGTATCTTGTTAAACTGTCACTTTCTGAAATGAATTTAATAGCCTGTTTTGAGCGTAAAGCTGCCATTTTTGTGAAATAATATTATTTATTTATTTTATTTTAGCTTTAAGTTTGAAAATATCCGCACTTTTACTTTATTACCACCTTTTACGTCCTTATGTTAGTATTTAGGTTCACCCTAATACTTGGACTTGTGTGTGTGTAAGTATGTATGTGCTTATGAAGGTACTTATGTTTTGTGCAATTGAGAGCTCGCTGAAGAGATCAATTCGCTATGTACATAAGTATGCACGAAGTTAGTGTGCTTATGGTTATGGTTTGGTCTTAAGCAATTGAGAGCTCGTTAGAGAGATCAATTCGCTTTTTGTACGCAATCCTTCTTGTTTTGTTTGTCCAAGAACAAGGAGAATTGCCGGAAAAGTGCCAAAGTGGACTTTGAATATGTGTATATGTATGTATATACGAATATGTATGAAAATATAATATATGTATGTTCAATTATTTATTAATGTTAAGCTGCGTTTTTGTTAGATTTGAATAAATTAAGTATTTGTAGGTATTATTTATTTTACTGGTAATTTCACTTAATATGTTTATTTATTTTTTACATGATAGACAACCTTTTTTTTTAATATTTTTGCACAAGTTTAATATCTAATAGACCCAATGTACATAGGGTATAGCCCAGTCAGTTTGTATGTAAGCGCTTTTATATTATTTGCTATGGAGAGAGGGCACGAAAACGGAATAGAAAAAATCCCTTGTATTTGTAAATATATAATTTAGCATATAAAATCACACTTGTTCGGTAAGTAAGTGGGTTATGCCTGTAAGTATATACGTGTACTTTGTATATGGTATTTTAATATGCATATATGTTTGTATGTATGAATGTTTGTGTTTATTTTTTATTTGTTTTTCTCTCTCTTTCAGTCCTGCTTACTTTTTTATAAAACAGAGGGATTTTACCCAAAAATGTTTGAAAGTAAATACTTAGAATAAAGAGTGTTGCTGGAAAAGTGTGAATACACAAAGATTAAGTTGTTGATTTTGAACATATACATATGTAGTATGTATATTAAAGTTATGTATAGAGGAGAAATTTGCATATACATATGTATGTATGTATGTTTTTTTTTTTTCCTTTTTGTTTTAAGGGTAATTTCTTTGCTTTCTTAGCTTATACAATCCTGCTTATTGTTTTTATTAAACGTAAGAGGTTAGTAAATATTTGAATATTTTTTTTCTTGTTAAGAAGTGTGTTTGAATACACGAAGGTAAGGAGGCATCGAATAATTAGGTTTTGGATTTATGTATTCATGTGTGTATATTATATATTAAAGGACTTGATACGCTCACTCGGTATTCCTTTTGTATGTATAGTGCCCCTGTAGTATATGTATGTTTCTCCCGCCAATTTTGCTCCTCCGCTTCTCTCAGTTGGTTGGACCTGTTGTGTTTGTTGTTTGTATTTTGTTTTTTTCTTTTGTTTTGTTCGCGCCCGGCTGTCTGTGTTATTTTTTTGTTTGTTGAAATTATTGTTTTATTTTGTTTTAAATTCGCGCCCGTTTAATTTGTTGGTATATATATATTTGTTTTACAGCAGGAATTCGCGCACAGTGTTTCTTTTGTTTTTGTTTTCTTGCAGTTGCATTTATTTTTTGTAATATGTTTGTATTATTGAGTAAAATCCCGCTCTTTTGATTAGGTTTTTAGGTTTCTGTTTTGTTTTTGTTCGCTTATGCACTTTATGTCACTGCACTTTGTTTTTATTTTTATTTTATGTTTTGGGTTTCGGGCCTTGTTTGTGGTTTAGATACATAGGTAAAACGTTTTTATGTTATTGTTTTTGGCAAGAACTTTAAATATTTTCTCTATTTGTTTTACTAAGATGTTTAAGTGCTCGTCAAAAGCTTTGTTTTTTTTTTTTTTGTTGTCCCACTGCACTTTTCTTATATTTATGTTTGTATACGAATGTTTTGTTTTTGTTTGTGTTTGTTGCGATTCGCGCTCGCAAGAAATTATTTTAATTTTCTATTTCGCGGCCGATTTTAATTTTGTTTTTAGGTAACGCGCATTTGTTGCTTTTTGTTTGCTCAAATTGTTTGGGTCATTGCACCTTTTTTTTGTTTTGGCGTTTGTTCACCGCACAATTCCTTTGGTTTTTGTTTTAATACAATTTTGTATTTTTTAAATCGTTTCACTAATCCATAGTGCCTCTCACTATGGCTCGAAGGACCATGATTAAAAGTGTATCAAATTTAATTTATCATACATTTTGTTTTTATTTTAACAATAGATTAACAAAACTATAAAATTATAATTTGATATTATAAGTTTTAATTGTAAAAAATGTAAACACGCGGGCGGCCAGACTCCAATGCCGAAAATGTTTTGACGGTGCTGGTGATTGAAGTTCCACGCATCAGGATCAAAAGGTGGAAATCACGGTCGAATAGCGTAGGTATCGACGCGGCAGTATCAATGCGAAAATGTAGATGTGCGAATTCGAATTGTAAGTGACGAATGTATGGTTTACGCGGCGCAGTGGGGAGTCGAATTGTTGACGTGCGAATTGTTTAGGGCGAATCACGATGTGCGCAGTGTGTCGAACGAATGGATCCAAAACGAAAGTTGCTGTGCCGATCGTGAGAACGATGGTGTCTGCTTTCTCCTTGTCCAGCCTTTTCGGTGAGTGAGTGTGCAGGTATAGTGAGTTGTGTTGGTGTCATCAGCTGTGGTGAATTAAGCTGTCTTATTAGGGTGCGCCGGTTTTTGCGGTTAGAGTGGGCGGATGCTTAACTCATTTAAACACCCCTATTTGATGACATCCCACCGTAACCACATGGATTATCTCCTGACATACCAATATAATTGTTGCTCTGTTGCATGCCACCGTAGCCATCGTTCATGCCACCTGCTTGTGGCATACCACCATCACCACCATTATTCATCTTCATACCCCCACCACGTTGCGTTAATGACATCATATTTTCACTACCACTACTTCCACCTTGATTCCAATTATTCGGTGCATTTACGCCCCAAGAGTCTAAACCCCCACCACCTCCACTTCCATTCGGTCCCATAGATGGACCTCCATAATTATTTATGCGTCCGCCATCGCCGCAACTACCTCCTAATCTCCCTCTACTGTATCCAGGTGATGAGTTGTTTTTACCCCTCACCAACTGACCCAATAAATCGGCCAAAGCCCTTTCGTTTGATTTATAACTGTTTATCAATTCCTGAATAACTACGTCGTTACTATATTCCCCTGCACTCAAACATAGCTCCTGAAACTCTTTTAATAACTCTATCCTTTTTTCTTTGCGGTTTTCTTCCACCTCTTGTTCAACATTACTCCTCCCTATAAATTCTGCACCTTCTGGCTTTATATTAATATTGACTTTATCTAATACTGATGTGCCTATGAATACTGAATATGGAATAGCGGTTTCGCTGGTGATGTGGAACTTTTGTAAGAATTTCAAACCATCAACCTCCAATTCTGCAACAACACTACCATATGTTGAAAATTCTTCCGCGCCCGCGCCATATAAAGTTCGCTTATCATCGCCTACTTCACCATCAAATTTAATTTTTTTGAAAACATCGCTCCGTATTAAACACAAACAACACCCAGTATCAACTAATGCATCAACTTTTAGTCCTCCTACTTTCACTATTTTTAGTGGTAAACTTGTTTTTGATTTGTCAATATTCACAACATTAATTTTATCTGATTCTTTCTTTACTTCTATACCTGGAGTACCATTGCATTCAAAAGACTTGTGTCCTATACCATTACATTTGAAACATTTGGTTTGTTGACTGCTGCAGTCTCGAATGAGATGTGTGGAGCTTCCACACCTAAAACACGATTTTGAGACTTTCTGATTATAAGTTGTATTTACGACTTTCTGTGTTGACTTCTCTGCTTTACTATGGATTTTTTCGTAAACTTTTATCTTATCTTTTAACTCACTGATTGTTTTTGCTTCGTACAGAACCGCTTTGTTTAATTTCGTATCTATTATACCCTCTATGAAATATGATATTAAACTTTTCGTATCGATATTTACTGGTTTTCCAATTTCTGTAAGAACATACAAATACTCGCGAAACGTTTCGTTTATCCTCTTCTTACGACTTCTCAACTGACTATGCACTTCTGACGACGACACTTTTTTCCCAAATTCACTGATCAATTCTTCTTTCAGTGATTCCCAACTGACCAAGCCTCGTTGACTTCTAATAAACGATTTGGCAGCTCCTTTCAGCAACTGCTTACTATAAATAAATTTCTGCACACTATTCCAACCTACTACTAATGCGTTCTCCTCAAAGTCATTTATCCATTGCTGAATATCGATATTATCGTCACCACTAAATTGTGTTAGGCTTTCTTGGATATCATTAAACGTAAAAACAGATCTACCTATCGGTGCCACAGCGGCAGTAAAATTTGCATTTGGTACATCGTCGTAGGAACTAACTGAGTCAGCAATTTCATCATCTTCTTGTGTCTCATGTCCATGGTGCAACAACAGTCTCTTTGGCAAGTCTGCTTTACGTCCAGTAGTGGAAATATTTAGTTCACATAGTGCTTGCTGCAATTCCCTGATGTTCAGTGTCAGTACTGCTTGTCTGTCCATTATCACAATGCACTATTACAATTCAACTTTTCACTTATAATTAAAAAGTATTTCTAAACAAACTACTAGAAATGTAAAGGGTGATTTTTTAAGAGCTTGATAACTTTTTAAAAAAAAAAAACGCATAAAATTTGCAAAATCTCATCGGTTCTTTATTTGAAACGTTAGATTGGTTCATGACATTTACTTTTTGAAGATAATTTCATTTAAATGTTGACCGCGGCTGCGTCTTAGGTGGTCCATTCGGAAAGTCCAATTTTGGGCAACTTTTTCGAGCATTTCGGCCGGAATAGCCCGAATTTCTTCGGAAATGTTGTCTTCCAAAGCTGGAATAGTTGCTGGCTTATTTCTGTAGACTTTAGACTTGACGTAGCCCCACAAAAAATAGTCTAAAGGCGTTAAATCGCATGATCTTGGTGGCCAACTTACGGGTCCATTTCTTGAGATGAATTGTTGTCCGAAGTTTTCCCTCAAAATGGCCATAGAATCGCGAGCTGTGTGGCATGTAGCGCCATCTTGTTGAAACCACATGTCAACCAAGTTCAGTTCTTCCATTTTTGGCAACAAAAAGTTTGTTAGCATCGAACGATAGCGATCGCCATTCACCGTAACGTTGCGTCCAACAGCATCTTTGAAAAAATACGGTCCAATGATTCCACCAGCGTACAAACCACACCAAACAGTGCATTTTTCGGGATGCATGGGCAGTTCTTGAACGGCTTCTGGTTGCTCTTCACCCCAAATGCGGCAATTTTGCTTATTTACGTAGCCATTCAACCAGAAATGAGCCTCATCGCTGAACAAAACTTGTCGATAAAAAAGCGGATTTTCACATTTCGAACCGAACACTGATTTTGGTAATAAAATTCAATGATTTGCAAGCGTTGCTCGTTAGTAAGTCTATTCATGATGAAATGTCAAAGCATACTGAGCATCTTTCTCTTTGACACCATGTCTGAAATCCCACGTGATCTGTCAAATACTAATGCATGAAAATCCTAACCTCAAAAAAATCACCCGTTACAAATAATGAATAATATAAGTATGTATAAATATTTATATTCAACTTATCTGCTGTCTGCGTCCCACTTCTCTGCTTCTTTGTTCAATCTCTATGATTCTGCTTTCAGCTTATTTAACTTCTCTGCTTCTCGCTTTACGTATTCAATTTGTCTGCTTCTTCCCTCAGCTTATTTGACTTGTTCTACTTCTCTTCTTTCCCCGTTCAACTTCACTGCTTCGCGCTTTTAACTTTTCTGCTGCTTCGTTCAACGTATTCCGACTTGCTCAACTTCTCTGCTTCTTCGTTTAACTTACTCAACTTCTCTTCTTCTTCTTTACTGGCGTAGACACCGCTTACGCGATTATAGCCGAGTCAACAACAGCGCGCCAGTCGTTTCTTCTCTTCGCTACGTGGCGCCAATTGGATATTCCAAGCGAAGCCAGGTCCTTCTCCACTTGGTCCTTCCAACGGAGTGGAGGTCTTCCTCTTCCTCTGCTTCCCCCGGCGGGTACAGCGTCGAATACTTTCAGAGCTGGAGTGTTTTCGTCCATTCGGACAACATGACCTAGCCAGCGTAGCCGCTGTCTTTTAATTCGCTGAACTATGTCAATGTCGCCGTATATCTCGTACAGCTCATCGTTCCATCGAATGCGATATTCGCCGTGGCCAACGCGCAAAGGACCATAAATCTTTCGCAGAACTTTTCTCTCGAAAACTCGCAACGTCGACTCATCAGATGTTGTCATCGTCCAAGCCTCTGCACCATATAACAGGACGGGTATTATGAGTGACTTATAGAGTTTGGTTTTTGTTCATCGAGAGAGGACTTTGCTTCTCAATTTCCTACTCAGTTCGAAGTAGCACCTGTTGGCAAGAGTTATCCTGCGTTGGATTTCCAGGCTGACATTATTGGTGGTTCCAAGATAGACGAAATTATCGACAACTTCAAAGATATGACTGTCAACAGTAACTTGAGAGCCAAGTCGCGAGTGCGACGACTGTTTGTTTGATGACAGAAGATATTTCGTCTTGCCCTCGTTCACTGCCAGACCCATTTGCGTTGCTTCCTTGTTCAGTCTGGAGAAAGCAGAACTAACGGCGCGGGTGTTGAGACCGATGATATCAATATCATCGGCATACGCCAGCAGCTGTACACTCTTATAAAAGATTGTTCCTGCTCGATTAAGCTCTGCAGCTCGAACTATTTTCTCCAGCAGCAGATTGAACAAATCGCACGATAGGGAGTCGCCTTGTCTGAAACCTCGTTTGGTATCGAACGGCTCGGAGAGGTCCTTCCCGATCCTGACGGAGCTTTTGGTCCCGCTCAATGTCAGTTTACACAGCCGTATTAGTTTTGCGGGGATACCAAATTCAGACATTGCGGCATAAAGGCAGCTCCTTTTCGTACTGTCGAAAGCAGCTCAGTTGCGTTTGAACAGCCGAGGTGAACGGTCGTGTGCGCGGACGATTTCAGTTGACGGTGCGTTATTTAGTGACAATATTGTGATCTAAGTCACAGGCAAAATATTTGAAAACGTTTTTATCAAAACGAAGAGGATTAAGTGGAAACAATAGAAGTGCAGTGTGGGTATTACCCAAATATTGTGCGGAAAAACATTCATTTCCCGATTAAGTGAAGTGTTTGTGTGTGCTACCTAACGCAGGTAGGACTTCTGAGAGAGCACAAGAAAGCTCTAGTGCGTGAAAACAATAGAAGTGCAGTGCGGGTTTACCCAAATATTGCAAACAATAAACGTGGAGTGTGGGATTTTTCCCAAAAGTGTGCAAACAATAGACGCAAAATTAGATCCTCTGTTAAGTGCGAGAGAAACTCTAGTGCGTAAAAACCCCGCGAGTTGTTGGGTTTTTTCACTAATTTTGAAACGGCTTGGGTTTTCCCAAGGACAAGAGACAGTGGAGTATTAGTGCCGGGAAATTTCGTGAGGCAAAAATGCCCAAAACAAAGAGGAAGGGAGGTAAATCCCCAACAAAAATGGAGGAATCCGTGATGACGGTCGAAGTGGAGGCTTCTTCGGATTCCGAAGAAGTGCCTCTGAAGCCGCCGCCGTCGAAAAAGAAGGCCCGCAAAGGGCCATCGCCAGAGGAGGAAGAGCATAGGAGCAGTTGCTTTGAAAGAGACTGCAGTGTGGACAGCACTGCTAATGTTGGGGGTGGCTTTATATCGCCTGATGTTAATAGCCACATTAATACTATGAAGGAGTTAACTTTTGAATTAAACAGCATGATTGTGGGGTGGGAGCTGAACGAGGTAAATGCCACGAAGAGGTGCATGGAATATTGTCAGGCATATGAAGCACTGTTACTTACAGTGATTCTGGAAAATGCCGAACTTCGCGGGCAGATAAATGCACTGCACAAGGTAAATAGTGCAGTAACGAGTGCATTGAAGAGTGCAGCTGGTCATTCGACCAGAAGCATGGAGGCTCCTGTGTCTTCGGCGATTGCCACACCGGCACCTGTGCTGGAGGCAATAGCGCCAAAGGAGCCTAAACCTGTGGAGACCTGGTCTGTTGTGGTCAGAAGCAAGGCTCCAGGCACCTCATCCAAGGAGGTGGCCAAAAAGGTTGTTAAGGAAGTGGGTCCTTCGCTGGGCGTGCGTGTGCACACAATGAAGCAAATGAAGGATGGCGGTGTGGTCATTCGGACCCCCTCCATCAAGGAAAGGGACATGGTGGTGAAAAACACCAAATTTGCTGAGGTCGGTTTAGATGTGACCGTCAATAAAAAGGAGAGGAAAAGGGTCGTTGTGCAGGGTGTGCACACCGAGTTCGAAATTAACGAGTTCATGGATGAACTATTCGAGAACACTATTAAGAAGAGTTGTCCTGGGGTGAACCAACTAGATGTCCGCGTAAGAAGCTATTCCTGGAATAAGGAGAATGGTAGGACGACCGTTGTTCTAGAAGGAACGGACGAGGTGATCGCAAGTCTTTTGAAGGTAGGAAGGGTCTACGTGAAGTGGTTCTCCTTCCGTGTTCGTGCGGATAGCCCAGTTGCCGGTTGTTTCCGGTGTATGGGCTTTGACCACCGAGTTGCAAATTGTCCGGCCAAGTCTGATGTCTGCCGGAGGTGTGGCCAAGAGGGTCACAAGGCGGCACGTTGCGCCAATGCCCCGCATTGTCGCAACTGCCACTTGAAGGGGAAGCCGGCTGGACATCTCATGATGTCCGCTGCCTGTCCAGTATATTGCGGCATAGTCGAGCGCGCGCTTGCCAAACATTGATGGGCGCGCTAAAACGTTCGATTGGGTAGGTTAAGTAAGGGGGTTTGCTGGGGTTTGGGATGGGAGTGTGGGGTCTAGCCCCTGGTCACCAGTCCAGAGCAGTATGGAAGCTCAACTGGTAGTAGTTTCGGCTACGAAGTCTGACCGGAGACTTAATTCTGGTACCACGGGGAGCAGGAGCCCTTGGAGTTCGCTCCAACCTGCTCATGCGGTAGGCCCCTTGGGGAGTATCGTGGTGGTTGTGGTTTATACCCAAATCGCGGGAAGAGTGTTTCGATCACTCAATGTGGAGTTGCATTGCAACCGGGTGCCGGACCCATAGTACGGCAGAGGTTTTAGATGGGCCTCGAACCCTACCAAGGTGGTTAGTGTGTCCATTCCACACTGCCAATTGGTACTGAAAATGCTTAGCATTCTCAGGGCGCTGATCAACGCATTGATTTGATCCGTTGTACTTTTGAGTACCGTAGAGTAAGGTTGTCGTCAGCAGGTACCTACGTAAAACACACCGGACGTTGTCGAAAGCAGCTTTAAAATCGACGAAGAGGTGATGTGTGTCGATTCTCCTTTCACGGGTCTTTTCCAAGATTTGGCGCATGGTGAATATCTGGTCGGTTGTTGATTTACCAGGTCTGAAGCCACACTGATAAGGTCCAATCAGTTTGTTGACGGTGGGCTTTAATCTTTCACACAATACGCTCGATAGAACCTTATACGCGATATTAAGGAGGCTAATCCCACGGTAGTTGGCGCAGATTGTGGGGTCTCCTTTTTTATGGATTGGGCATAGCACACTTAAATTCCAATCGTTGGGCATGCTTTCGTCCGACCATATTTTACAAAGAAGCTGATGCATGCTCCTTATCAGTTCTTCGCCGCCGTGTTTGAATAGCTCGGCTGGCAATCCATCCGCCCCCGCCGCTTTGTTGTTCTTCAGGCGGGTAATTGCTATTCGAACTTCTTCTTGGTCGGGCAATGGAACGTCTTTTCCATCGTCATCGATTGGGGAATCGGGTTCGTCTTCTCCTGGCGTTGTGTGTTCACTGCCATTCAGCAGGCTGGAGAAGTGTTCCCTCCATAATTTAAGTATGCTCTGGGCATCGGTGGCTAGATCACCTTGGGGGGTTCTACATGAGTATGCTCCGGTCTTGAAACCTTCTGTAAGCCGCCGCATCTTTTGGTAGAATTTTCGAGCATTACCCCTGTCGGCCAGCTTATCAAGCTCTTCGTACTCACGCATTTCGGCCTCTTTCTTTTTCTGTCTACAAATGCGTCTCGCTTCCCTCTTCAACTCTCGGTATCTATCCCATCCCGCACGTGTTGTGGTCGATCGTAACGTTGCGAGGTAGGCAGCCTGTTTTCTCTCCGCTGCAACACGGCACTCCTCGTCGTACCAGCTGTTCTTTTGCACCTTCCGAAAACCAATGGTTTCGGTTGCAGCTGTACGTAAGGAGTTTGAAATGCCGTCCCACAGTTCCCTTATACCGAGTTGTTGACGAGTGCTCTCAGAGAGCAGGAGTGCAAACCGAGTAGAAAATCGCTCGGCTGTCTGTTGTGATTGCAGCTTCTCGACGTCGAACCTTCCTTGTGTTTGTTGGCGTGCGTTTTTTGCTGCACAGAGGCGGGTGCGAATCTTAGCTGCAACAAGATAGTGGTCCGAGTCGATGTTAAGACCTCGGAGCGCACGCACATCTAAAACACTGGAGACGTGTCTTCCGTCTATCACAACATGATCGATCTGGTTGGTGGTTTTTCGATCCGGAGACAGCCAGGTAGCTTGATGAATCTTCTTATGCTGGAATCTAGTACTACAGATAACCATATTTCGGGCCCCGGCGAAGTCGATCAGCCTCAACCCATTTGGGGATGTTTCCTCGTGGGGGCTGAATTTACCGACCGTAGTGCCAAAGATACCTTCTTTGCCCACCCAACTTCTCTGCTTCTTGCTTTTAACTTCTCTGCTACTTTGTTCAACGTATTCCAACTTGATCAACTCTCTGCTTCTTCGTTTAACTTCTCTGCTGCTTTGTTCAACGTATTCCAACTTGATCGACTTCTCTGCTTCTTCGTTCAACGTATTCCAACTTGATCAACTTCTCTGCTTCTTCGTTCAACGTATTCCAACTTGATCGACTTCTCTGCTTCTTCGTTCAACGTATTCCAACTTGATCAACTTCTCTGCTTCTTCGTTCAACGTATTCCAACTTGATCAACTTCTCTGCTTCTTCGTTAGACTTCTTTGCTTTCTTGTTAGATTTCTCTGCTACTTTGTTCAACGTATTCACCTTTCGTTGCTTCCAAACTGCTGGTTGATGCCACCGATTGGTTTATATTGCTTACTTCTTCACTCGATCGCTTTTAATTTTTGAAATGGCGACTTCGTATGACGACGAAAAATTAGTGACGCTTCCCGAACTTTCCAGAATTTTGGTACGTATGCAAATTAAGAAATTTTTATAGCGTTTGAAGACGCTGGCCGACACTTGTAATATGTTTCTGTATTGCACTGCGTTTGACGACGCTTACAATTACAAAACAACGGACGATTAAATGTTAATGTTTTTATAGCGTTTGACGACGCACTTTTTCAATGCACAGCAAAAAATGATTTTAAAACTCTTTTTTTTTTTTCACAATTCCACCGGTTGAGCCCCCAATTTGTAGGGGTGGATTCGTGTTTATTTTCAAAAAATAGGGCTTACTAGTTGATTTTACAAACGTGTCTTATTTTAATTGTATCTTATTTTAATTTTACACAAAACTGATTTAAAAACTGTCTCTTATTTTTAATTTTACATAAAACTGATTTTACAACTGTCTCTTATTTTTTGCCAACTCCTCGCATGATGCTCGTCCACGTCTCGACTGACTGTCGTTTCTCGAGTCTTCGTTACTCGTTGTCTATTTGAGTCAGTGTTGCATGTCACCGTCCATACGCTCGTTGTCTCTTGTAGTCAGTGTTGCATGTCACCGTCCATACGCTCGCCCACTTCTGGTCTGTCCTTTATGCGTTCCCACATACATAAATATAAGATTGTGGAATTTTTGCAAATTCGCTGCCGTTACGGCTTTATGTCAACTTTAGTAAGATGAAGAAGGTTAAATAACTTAAATACATTAAATTAATGATTTGAAGCAACTCAATATCGACTGCTAAATGTGTATATACAAGAAAATCGATTTTGTACCTAAATACAATATAAGATTACGGAATTCTTCCAAATGCACTGCCGTTATGGCTTTATGTAAACTTTAGTAAAATGAAGAAGGTTAATTAAATTAAATATGTTAAATTAATGATTTGAAGCAACTCAATATCGATTGATAAATGTATATATACAAGAAAATCGATTTTATACCTAAATACAATATAAGATTATGGAAATCTCCCAAATGCACTGCCGTTATGGCTTTATGTAAACTTTAGTAAAATGAAGAAGGTTAATTAACTTAAATATGTGAATTTAATGATTTGAAGCAACTCATTATCGATTGATAAATGTGTATATAAAGGGTGATTTTTTAAGAGCTTGATAACTTTAAAAAAAAAAAAAACGCATAAAATTTGCAAAATCTCATCGGTTCTTTATTTGAAACGTTAGATTGGTTCATGACATTTACTTTTTGAAGATAATTTCATTTAAATGTTGACCGCGGCTGCGTCTTAGGTGGTCCATTCGGAAAGTCCAATTTTGGGCAACTTTTTCGAGCATTTCGGCCGGAATAGCCCGAATTTCTTCGGAAATGTTGTCTTCCAAAGCTGGAATAGTTGCTGGCTTATTTCTGTAGACTTTAGACTTGACGTAGCCCCACAAAAAATAGTCTAAAGGCGTTAAATCGCATGATCTTGGTGGCCAACTTACGGGTCCATTTCTTGAGATGAATTGTTGTCCGAAGTTTTCCCTCAAAATGGCCATAGAATCGCGAGCTGTGTGGCATGTAGCGCCATCTTGTTGAAACCACATGTCAACCAAGTTCAGTTCTTCCATTTTTGGCAACAAAAAGTTTGTTAGCATCGAACGATAGCGATCGCCATTCACCGTAACGTTGCGTCCAACAGCATCTTTGAAAAAATACGGTCCAATGATTCCACCAGCGTACAAACCACACCAAACAGTGCATTTTTCGGGATGCATGGGCAGTTCTTGAACGGCTTCTGGTTGCTCTTCACCCCAAATGCGGCAATTTTGCTTATTTACGTAGCCATTCAACCAGAAATGAGCCTCATCGCTGAACAAAATTTGTCGATAAAAACATTTCGAACCGAACACTGATTTTGGTAATAAAATTCAATGATTTGCAAGCGTTGCTCGTTAGTAAGTCTATTCATGATGAAATGTCAAAGCATACTGAGCATCTTTCTCTTTGACACCATGTCTGAAATCCCACGTGATCTGTCAAATACTAATGCATGAAAATCCTAACCTCAAAAAAATCACCCGTTACAAGAAAATCGATTTTATACCTAAATACAATATAAGATTACGGAATTCTTCCAAATGCACTGCCGTTATGGCTTTATGTCAACTTTAGTGAGATGAAGAAGGTTAATTAACTTAAATATGTTAAATTAATGATTTGAAGCAACTCAATATCGATTGATAAATGTATATATACAAGAAAATCGATTTTATACCTAAATGCAATATAAGATTATGGAAATCTTCCAAATGCACTGCCGTTATGGCTTTATGTAAACTTTAGTAAAATGAAGAAGGTTAATTAAATTAAATATGTTAAATTATTGATTCGAAGCAACACAATATCGATTGATAAATGTATATATACAAGAAAATCGATTTTATACCTAAATGCAATATAAGATTATGGAATTCTTCCAAATGCGCTGCCGTTATGGCTTTATGTCAACTTTAGTAATATGAAGAAGGTTAATTAACATAAATATGTTAAATTAATGATTTGAAGCAACTCAATATCGATTGATAAATGTGTATATACAAGAAAATCGACTTTATACATAAATATAAGATTGTGGAATTTTTGCAAATTCGCTGCCGTTACGGCTTTATGTCAACTTTAGTAAGATGAAGAAGGTTAAATAACTTAAATACATTAAATTAATGATTTGAAGCAACTCAGTATCGATTGATAAATGTGTATATACAAGAAATCGATTTTATACCTAAATATAAGATTGTGGAATTCTTCCAAATGCACTGCCGTTATGGCTTTATGTCAACTTTAGTAAAATGAAGAAGGTTAACTAACTTAAATATTTTAAGTTAATGATTTGAAGCAACTCAATATCGATTGATAAATGTATATATACAAGAAAATCGATTTTATACCTAAATGCAATATTAGGTTATGGAAATCTTCCAAATGCACTGCCGTTATGGCTTTATGTAAACTTTAGTAAAATGAAGAAGGTTAACTAACTTAAATATTTTAAGTTAATGATTTGAAGCAACTCAATATCGCTTGATACATGTGTATATACAAGAAATCGATTTTATACCTAAATATAACATTGTGGAATTCTTCCAAATGCACTGCCGTTATGGCTTCATGTCAACTTTAGTAAAATGAAGAAGGTTAACTAACTTAAATATTTTAAGTTAATGATTTGAAGCAACTCAATATCGCTTGATACATGTGTATATACAAGAAATCGATTTTATACCTAAATATAAGATTGTGGAATTCTTCCAAATGCATTGCCGTTATGGCTTTATGTCAACTTTAGTAAAATGAAGAAGGTTAATTAAATTAAATATCTTAAATTAATGATTTGAAGCAACTCAATATCGATTGATAAATGTATATATACAAGAAAATCGATTTTATACCTAAATGCAATATTAGATTATGGAAATCTTCCAAATGCACTGCCGTTATGGCTTTATGTCAACTTTAGTAAAATGAAGAAGGTTAACTAACTTAAATATTTTAAGTTAATGATTTGAAGCAACTCAATATCGCTTGATACATGTGTATAAGTGAATAAAAGTCTTAAACTTTTTATTAATATTAATTTAATTTATTAATTACATATACTGATGTCGCTAAGTACTTTTCTTAGTACGACCTTCGTGATCCAATTGCAACGCTATTCTGATTAGAAAAACCTCCAACAAGAATGGTCATACCGCTTACTCAGTCTCCTGCGTTATTCGCAACTGTAGTTACCTATTCAATTCCAACAAGAATCAGGTGATCGTTCCTTGCTCTTCCAGAGTAACTCAGAAGTTACGTTATCCGACTCTGCTCAACATACCAGTCAAAGAACTCTCTCACTTGTTAACCGCAAATGTTAAACTTCATTATTAGCTTAAGAATAAAGTTACTTTTTGGCTCTACGTTGTCATACAGACAGATCGCTCTCCCAGCAATCAACTTACTCTTGCTTTGCAAGTGTTGGCGATGCTGTTAGGTGTTAGTGTTAGTGAAGAACAGAAATGATTACGAGGGTGCCCGCTGGACTATTGTGGCTTAACTCCTCCCCTTCTTAAAGAGGGACGTCCTCGGTCCTGGATATCTTGTGTGTTGATTTGTGTTTACAAGTAATGTATTTATTGCGACATAGTTTAATTGTGTTGCAAAAATTTAAAAAATCTGATAGGACATATTGCCTCCAATGCGTATGAGGGAGTAGCAGCTCAATGTGGCCAATAAAACTGGATGCAGAGCTAACAAAGTTTCCTACGTCACGCCGTGAGATCTCTTAATGATATACCCGTATGCATTGAGTACATTGCTTTAAATCATAAGTGAGTGGAGTAAGCGGTAGAGGTTTCATACAATTTTCCTTACTTACTAGATTACATATACCTTACACTATTTGTTGAATAACAGAATTGTTGAGTACCAAATATGTATTAAACTCTTTTCAATGAAATACTAAATGATTTTAAAATGAAAACAAAAATGTGAAATGCTCAGCTTTGTACCGTTGATTTTAATTTTACTTTGTGGCTTTAGACCGGATAAAGCACACTTATCTTAATAATTTAACAATAAAGACAAATTTTGTGTTTTTTGATTGAGGTAAGATTTATACCTATTTCAAATTATCTTTGTGAACCACCCTCCCTTTAATAAGAACTGTAGTTCCCAAGTCTCTTTCTATTATCTGTTCAGCGTAAAGGGGGGTTAATTTATTACCAAGTCTGGTGTTTCTTTTTACCAGTACCTTTTCGCCTGGATGAAATTTACGTTCTATTCTTTTTTTGTTATGAGTATTTAGCTCTAATTGCTGTCCACGCTTTAATCGTGCCGGTATTTCCGTGCTTATATTTGTATTTTCATTCATAGGTCGAAATATATCAATTGGCCTTTGGTTGGTTACCGAATGAATTGTTTTATTGTATTCGATAGTCGCCAACAAAATTAAATCCCGCGTGTCCTCAATGCCCCTTTCCAATTTAATGCATCTAGCAATCTCTATCAATGTGCTGTGGAACCGTTCCACCTGCCCGTTAGATGCACTGTGCAGAGGTGGAGCATTAACAATTTCAATACCAAAAGTGTTGGCAAGGAGATATGTGACAGTATTGGAATTAAATGACTTCTCATTATCACAATAAATGGTCTTAGCATTAGGGAATATGTTCAAAAGTTGCATGAGCTGGGGCTTAATATCCACAATAGTTCTTGATTGTATAGTTTGCACAACTGCAAATTTGGAAAATTTGTCCAAACATGTTAAAAAAAATTTTGAATCTGTTGAGAATATATCAATGTGCAATATTTCTCCTAAATATGAGGGGATTGGTGTTTCAGCTATTTTATGTCGTTGATGATGTCTATTATATTTTGATTTTGAACAGATTTTGCAATTTCCTACCGCTTCTTTTGCTTTCTTTTCCAGTTTTGGAAAAAAGTAATCGTTTAAAATTTGTTTTACATTTTCTTGTACTGCGCGGTGAGCGCGATTATGTTCTGTTATTATTATTTCCATCTGATCATTTGGATCAAAGATATCGGTCACAAATTTCTTAGCATATTTAAACTTGGTATTTGGAAATAATTGTACAAGATCATGTTGGATATGGGCTAGAATAGGCAAGCTGCAATGAATTGCATTCACTACGTTTGTGTTTACAAGGTCTTGAATAGTTCCTAACAGAGTGTTTTTGTCACGAAAATGAATAACATGTCTTGTCCTATTTCCAAATACAATAAAAGTTCGTTTAGATGGGTTCTCAGCTTCTTCAATAATAATCTGGTTTTTGAAACAATTTATGGGTTTTTCAACTGCCTGTATGGTATACGTCAAAGACCGTTCACTATGAATTGTTGCACAATCGGAATTCGAATCCTGTTCCATCAAGTTAACCTGCTGTCGCGACAAAGCATCTGCGACATTGTTCTCCTTTCCCGGTTTGTAGTGCAATTTTGCGTTATGCTCATCAATAAATGCCCTCCAACGCTTGAGTTTTGCATTCGGGTTTCTATCGGAAACTGCAAATGTTAGTGGTTGGTGGTCTGTGAATATGTTCAAGTGCTTTACACCATAGAGATAGTTTCTGAGATTTTTTAATGCCCATACTATGGCCAGGAGCTCCCTTTCGTTTGTTGCAAAATTAAGCTCATTACCTTTCAAGGTCCTAGATATCATGGTGATTGGCCGGCCATCCTGAGACAAAACAGCACCCAGGCCATGGTTAGAGGCATCGGTTGTCAAATCAAAAGGTTTTTTGAAATCAGGGTAGGCGAGCATTACATCTTCGGATATTAAAATACTTTTCAAAGTATCAAAAGCTTGGTATTGCCTTGAATCTAATGTTACTTTTACTTTCTTCGACTGATTAGCGCTGACTTTTCCATTCTCACCTTTTAGAATGTCGGTCAAAGGTTTGGCTATGCTGGCAAAGTCTTTTATGAAACATCTATAATAGCTTGCCAGTCCCAAAAATGATCTAAGAGAGTATAAATTTTCGGGGGCTGGGAAGTTCAGCATTGTATGTACCTTGTCTGGGCACGTTTTAATACCTCCTCTTGAAACGATAAACCCGAGATACTCGATTTCGTTTTTAAAGAAATGAGACTTTTCTACTGATACCCTCATATTGGCATCATATAGGCTCTTTAAAACCCAGTTTACGTCCTCAATATGTTGCTCTTTTGTTTGCGAAAATACTATTACGTCGTCTACGTAAACATAACAGCTTTTGCCTATTCGTTCCCTTAGTATGTCGTCTATGGCCCTCTGAAATATGCTAGGAGCGTTTTTTAAACCGAATGGCAGTCTGCAAAATTCATATTTGCCATTGCTTACGGAAAACGCTGTTTTCTCCCTGTCACGCTCTGCGAGTTCGATCTGGTGAAAGCCCGATTTTAAGTCAAGTGTTGAAAAGTATTGCGACTGACCTATGTTAGACAAGATCGACGTTACATTAGGTATTGGATACTTGTCATCGATGGTAACTTCATTTAACTTTCGGAAGTCTACAACCAGGCGTTTTTTCCTGTTCCCTAACTCATCGAAGCCTTTCTTGTCTACCACCCAAATTGGATTATTATAGGGAGATCTAGAGGGTCTAATAATGCCATTATGCAAAAGTTCTTTTATTTCATTTTCCACAAAATCTGCTACGCCTCGTGGATAAGGGTATAACCTAGAGTATATGGGCTCTTCACGTTTTGTACGAATGGTTGCGACTATGTTAGTGTTATATGGCAAAGACTCATTTGGATCAGCAAACGCATTTGATCGTTTACGTATCATTTTTAAAAACTCATCTTTCACTGCGAGGGGTACGCTTTCATGTTTAATTTGTATAATATTTATGTTTTCACATTCACTAAATAATAACTTTTCTATCCCAAAGTCGTGGGAAACAATACCTTTTTTCAGGTCCACAATGGCATTAACCTGCGTGAGTAAGTCAAGCCCAATTATCGCATCAAAATTTATTAATGTTGGCAAAATAACAAAATCAGAATTTATTCCAAATAAATGTACTTTACATTTTTCACTTACTTTAGTTTCACCATGAATTGACTTAACTAAAAATGGTTTGGCTAAAGGTACGATTCCTTTTAGCTCCTTAAAGGGCCTTATATAACTTTTTGAAGCCCCTGTATCTATTAACATTTTTATAATTCTTTTCTCATCTCCTATTGTTCTGCTAACCCAAGGCAGCAGTGACCTTTCCCTAAAAAATTTATCTCGTCCTCAATATCCTCAACTTCGCTCTTTACCAAGTCATCGTAAGAAAATTTTTCGGCCCTATCTCGGGTAATATGGTTAATTCTTTGAATTTTAGGCCCGGTATTCCTTTCAAAATCAGAGCGACGCTTAGGTTGTTGTCCTAGGTTACCAGTATTTTGGGGAAACTGTCTTTGCCTAGACCCTTGAAAATGATTGGTTTTGGTTTGATCTAAAGTATCGTTCGGCGAATTTTTGAGCTCAAAGTTCGATTGACGACGAAAGCGAGACGTTGACGGATCTATTTCCATTGGTTCAGGTCTTTCCTGCGTACCGTTTTGAGTAAAACTACGTTTTTGTTGCCTATTGTAATTATGTTGGAAATGTGGATTCTTATGGGTATTCAAATATTCCAACTGACTATTGTTGTTTTCAAGAGGCCTTCTGTCAGAAGGTTGGTTCCTGCTATTATCATCAAAACGCTTTGAAAAAAATGTCGCGAAGGTGTAGCGTTCATGATTCGCTTCTAGCTCCTGGGCAAGGGCCAAAGCAGACGGCAAGTCAGTTGGCCTTGAAGAAAATAAAATGTCACAAAGGGGTTTCCTGAGGCCAGAAATAAAGACGCGTAACGCATCCGTTCTGTATTTTTCATTTATGGAGTTCGCTAAATTGCCCTCGTAGGTCATTATGGATTTATTAGTAAGAAGTGTGAGCTTTCTCTCCACTTCATCATAAAATTGTATAACCGTAAGATTCCCCTGCCTTAAAGTACTAAGCTCCTGCTCAATCAAATAAATAGGTCGCTTATCTGCATAGGTAAAATCTAGCCTAGCTATAATGGCCTTGAAATTTAGCACAGTGTTGAAGGAAGCTAGAACATTGTCTGCCGGACCCCTAATTTTGTTTCGAATTATTGCCACTGCTTGGTAGTGCTTTGCGCTTCCTTCATACCTCTCATAGAGTTTGTAGGCCGTGTGCGCAGCCTGCCTCCATGAAACATAATGCTCTTGTTTGCCGTCAAATTCGGGCAACGATTTGGCAAGGTCAAGGGTTTCGTCACATGGGACATTTCCTACAATTCTAACCTCTTCAAATGGTTCTACGTTTTCAGATAATGTAGTAGCAAACTTTTTTGTGATTTGTTCTAATTTTGCATCAAAATCTTCTTTTTGTGATTTTAGTGCAGCCGACATCGCGGCAGTAACTATAGCCGTCAACTCATTAGCGTTCATACTTACTTCGCTTTCGCCTTCTAAAACTAGCGTATCAAAAAGGTTAACTAATTCAAGGTCGCACATAAACTTCAAATATAACACGCGGTTTCAAAAGGGTTTCCTTTGTATAAGCGAATTCTTAACAGGCTTAATAGAAAAATAACTGGGAAAACAGTTCAAGAAGGGAGAAGATTCACCAAAAATTCACAAATATATGTATTGAAATAGATTTTTTGAATTATTTTAGTATTTCGTAAAATAACTGAGCATATCACTTACATATTTAATCTCCTTTTTAGTTAACTATTTTTTTGTTTGTTAATGTTGTATTCAGTTAAATGTGGTTTTTTATATGAGTAGTTAATATGCCCTTTAGATATCAACCAAGGTTACACCGTTCGATCTCAGGTTAAAGTGCTGTACTCCACCGATTTTATTTACAGTAGCACAAAATATGTAGTGATAATTTCCGTTGTTTAAGTTTTGTTCTTCAATATAGTTGGTAGACGTGTTGATTAATTAACCACCATTGCCTGGTGATTCTCCAAAGTCCCTTTTTCCAATGTCAGCAAAGGTCAGAAGCTATTATTTTATTTAAGTTTGCCGCGTTCAGTCTGATTTAACAAGCTCCTGGATGTGTCCCTCCGACGAGAACACCAATTTCAATTATTTTTAACTTCCCGTGCCCCACGTTGGGCGCCAGTGAATAAAAGTCTTAAACTTTTTATTAATATTAATTTAATTTATTAATTACATATACTGATGTCGCTAAGTACTTTTCTTAGTACGACCTTCGTGATCCAATTGCAACGCTATTCTGATTAGAAAAACCTCCAACAAGAATGGTCATACCGCTTACTCAGTCTCCTGCGTTATTCGCAACTGTAGTTACCTATTCAATTCCAACAAGAATCAGGTGATCGTTCCTTGCTCTTCCAGAGTAACTCAGAAGTTACGTTATCCGACTCTGCTCAACATACCAGTCAAAGAACTCTCTCACTTGTTAACCGCAAATGTTAAACTTCATTATTAGCTTAAGAATAAAGTTACTTTTTGGCTCTACGTTGTCATACAGACAGATCGCTCTCCCAGCAATCAACTTACTCTTGCTTTGCAAGTGTTGGCGATGCTGTTAGGTGTTAGTGTTAGTGAAGAACAGAAATGATTACGAGGGTGCCCGCTGGACTATTGTGGCTTAACTTATATACAAGAAATCGATTTTATACCTAAATATAACATTGTGGAATTCTTCCAAATGCACTGCCGTTATGGCTTTATGTCAACTTTAGTAAAATGAAGAAGGTTAATTAAATTAAATATCTTAAATTAATGATTTGAAGCAACTCAATATCGATTGATAAATGTATATATACAAGAAAATCGATTTTATACCTAAATGCAATATTAGATTATGGAAATCTTCCAAATGCACTGCCGTTATGGCTTTATGTCAACTTTAGTAAAATGAAGAAGGTTAACTAACTTAAATATTTTAAGTTAATGATTTGAAGCAACTCAATATCGCTTGATACATGTGTATATACAAGAAATCGATTTTATACCTAAATATAAGATTGTGGAATTCTTCCAAATGCATTGCCGTTATGGCTTTATGTCAACTTTAGTAAAATGAAGAAGGTTAATTAAATTAAATATCTTAAATTAATGATTTGAAGCAACTCAATATCGATTGATAAATGTATATATACAAGAAAATCGATTTTGTACCTAAATACAATATAAGATTACGGAATTCTTCCAAATGCACTGCCGTTATGTCTTTATGTCAACTTTAGTGAGATGAAGAAGGTTAATCAACTTAAATATGTTAAATTAATGATTTGAAGCAACTCAATATCGATTGATAAATGTATATATACAAGAAAATCGACTTTATACATAAATATAAGATTGTGGAATTTTTGAATATTCGCTGCCGTTACGGCTTTATGTCAACTTTAGTAAGATGAAGAAGGTTAAATAACTTAAATATGTTAAATTAATGATTTGAAGCAACTCAATATCGATTGATAAATGTGTATATACAAGAAAATCGACTTTATACATAAATATAAGATTGTGGAATTTTTGAATATTCGCTGCCGTTACGGCTTTATGTCAACTTTAGTGAGATGAAGAAGGTTAGTTAACTTAAATATGTTAAATTAATGATTTGAAGCAACTCAATATCGATTGATAAATGTATATATTTTAAACAATTTTATTATGTTGGACGCTCTTTTTAAAATGATCTGCACTCGTTCTTCTTTATCTTCAACATGGCCGCAGATCGTGCTGCCACACTCTTTTATTTATAATAAGATACATAATTTACAGATTTATGATGTTACCACAATATATAATTTACATATTTATAATGCTGCCACAGTTCGACCATCCTGACATGTAATCGTCCCGATTACGCTTTCATTAGGGAGACTATGGTTTAACCAAGGCTTCATGTTTGCTACTTCCCATATTCCTTCATATGGAATTTGGCTAAGTTGAAATCCCTCGACATCTCTAAGTATATACCTGTCATTAGGAAGTATTTTGCAAACTCTATAAGGACCTTTAAACTTGGGGGCAATCTTTTTACATGCACCTGGATTACTTATATAATTCTTTACCATAAACATAATCTCCTTCCATATACTTTCTTTGTGTCCGATGTTTATCTTTCAGCAATTTATTATAATTTTGAGACTTTGAAATATTTTCTGCTGCCTTATCCCTAATATCTGCTAAGTTACGTTCATTATTATTCAAATCATTTTCTTCTAGTCTTTCTCTGAGAAAGTCAACGACAGTTCCCCTTTGTGAAACTCCAAAAAGTAGTTCGCTTGGAGTTGTGCCTATACTTCGATGCATCGTATTGTTTAAAGCATACTCTATGTCCGGTAAAGTTTTGTCTAAGCTGAAATTAAAGCCACCGCTGGTTAATTTTGCTATCATTGGAGCAAGACTACGATTAACGCGCTCCACCTGTCCATTGGCTTGTGGCGATCCTGTCGCAATTTTTACATGTTTTACGTTATTTGTTTTCAAAAAATTTTCAAAATCTTTTGATGTAAACGCACTGCCTCGATCAGATATCAATACCTTTGGACGACTGTAACTACTAAAATACAATTTTAAACAGCTCATGACCTCCCTGGTGCCTGCTGAACACACCGCATATAACTTAACAAATTTAGTGAACCCATCTATTACCAAAAATACATATTTTTTCTTAGAATGTTTAAATGACACTGGACCGAAGTGATCCACATGAACAGTTTCGAAAGGTACGTTTCCTTTGGGTATATTATGTAAGAGGCCCTCATGTTTCCCACTCTTCGAGGAAAAGGCAATACACTTTAGGCAATTTGAGATATATTGTTTAATTTTCTCCTTCATTTTGGGAAACCAATATGACTTTATTATAGCACTGAAAACTTTATCACTTCCCATATGACCCATTTCATCGTGATACTTTCTCAATAAATGTTCTTCCATCTCATTTGGTATATAAAATAGTATATTTTGTCCGTTTTTTCTATAAACTAAGCCATTCCGCATTTCAAAAAACACCATTTTCCTTGTTTTCCAATTCCCCCCGGATTTCAATAATTTTCCTATCTCGATTTTGGCAAATTGACAGATTTTGCTCAAACGTATTTTCTTCAAGAACTAAGATATTTGAAGTGCGACTAAGTGCGTCCACATGGAGCATTCTATTTCCATTACGGTGTTCGAGAACATATTGAAAATTTTGCAATTCGAGTGCCCCACCTGGCTATTCTTGGATTTACTTCCTTCTTATTTAAAGTTAGCATGAGTGAATTGCAATCAGTGACTATCTTAAATTTCAATCCTTGAAGATATACCCGAAATCTCCGAAGTGCATAAATAATTGCAAGTGTTTCCAGCTCAAAGCTGTGGTATTTAGATTCGGGCTCGCTGGTACGTTTCGAAAAATAAAAGACTGGGTGAAATTTGTCGTCACTCTTTTTTTGTAATAATATTGCACCAAATCCCCGAGAGCTGGCATCGCAATGCAGCTCTGTATCATCTCTTGGGTCGTAAATCGCTAAGATAGGAGACCCAATTAATTTATTTTTAAGTTTCTCAAAACACTGTAACTCGTCTTCCCCAAATGTAAATTTAACATTCTTTTTTATTAGTTTGTACAGAGGCTGAGCTTCTCGCGAAAAATCTTTAACGAATCTTCTAAAGTATGAGCATAAGCCCAAAAAACTGTGTACAGCTTTTGTGTTACTGGGTATAGGAAAATTCACTATAGCTTCTACATTCTTTTCATCCGGTAGAATACCTTTACTCGAAATGTTATATCCTAAATAGCGTATTTCTGACTCCATAAATCGGCATTTATCTAACCTCAATTCCAATTTGTTTTGTACTAACTTATTAAAAACTTCCTGCAAAATGTCTAAATGTTCTTCTTCATTACTTGTAGCTATCATGATATCGTCTAAATAAATAGCAATTTTCTCTGCTCGAATCAGATCATCGAAAACATGGCTAACAAACCGCTGGAATGTTGAAGGTGCATTTTTCAGACCGAAAGGCATTTTCAAAAACTCGTACTGCCCCATCGGTGTTACAAAAGAAGTGTATTTAATCGAATCTTCAACCATATCTACGTGATAGAACGCACTCTTTAAATCCAATAACGAAAAAATGCATTTATTTGCTAGTCTATCTAACAGATCATCAATAAGAGGCAAGGGATAGTTATCTTTCAATGTTATCTTATTCAAACTACGAAAATCCACACATAACCTTATATCACCTGTTTTTTTTCCTTACTAAAACAATGGGGGAAGAATATTCTGACTTACTCGGCCTAATTATCTTGGTTTGCATTAAGTCATCTAAAACAACCCTAACTTGTTGTTTTTCACTGTATGACAGTCTTCTTGGAGGACAATTAAAAGGTTTTTCTGTACTCAACAACAGTTTCATCTCACATCTAATTTTTGGCGTATCGGGGCGCTTACAGCACATATAATAATCTTGAAATATTTGCAGAAATTTTTGTTTTGCATAGACACTTACATTATCATTTTTTATATAAACATTAGGAGTTTTTGCTTCAGTTTTCAATACTTCATTGTAATTCACAGAAAATTTAGTGTTATCAAATTCAATTTTCATTAATCTTTGACACTCTTCATCATATGTGTTATTTTCGACTTTGAAATTCGAATCTATTTCTTTACATTCTAATTTTAAATTAGATTTACTTAAAAAGTCTCTTCCTAAAATAATTGGATGAGTCATTGTTTCATTTGTTACAACTAACATCGTTAATTCAATTCTTTTATTTTTGAAAAAAATAAAACTGTTTACATTTCCGACAATAGATAATGGACTTTTTGTTTATACCACTATATTTTAAAAATACATTGTTCTTTCTGTTTATTACTACATCTGGTACGAACTGTTGGCGAACAAAGCTAATGGGGCTTCCCGTATCAATTAATGATCCTAATAAAGTTTTATAAGTAAATTTAGAATTAATAAATACATAATTTAAAAACCTTACATATTCATCGCCTTCCATCAATTCTGTGACATGTTGTACAGGGCGGCTCTTCCTTTGTGGACAATTTGCTGCTAAATGGCCAACTTCAGCGCATACATGACAAGCACCAAGCTCTCGTTTGGGTTTTCGGCATACACTTGCTAAATGGCCAACGGAGTTGCAATTGTAGCATCTCACGACTCTTGTTGTTTGTTGTCCATTATTCGACTGCGCATGTTGATTGTCTGCTGTCATTTTCTTTGATATATATCGTGGCAATTGAATATTTCTAAACGCTTCTAACAATTCATATTTGTCATGAAATCGTTGCATTTTAGCTTGCGAACGTAAAGTGTTATCCGGAATACCATCAATTAGATATTCTACAAGTTCATCTTCACCAATTAGAATTCTATTTGCCAGAATTAGTTTTTCTTGGAAATATTCTCGAAACGATTCGGTAGTCAACCACTGCCTGATTTCAAACTTTTTCTTTAGCATCAAATTGCTTGTTTTTTCTTCAAACAGCGAGCTCATTTCCTTTAAGAACTTGTCGATTGGCATTAAAATCAAGTCATCTCGAGAATGTAACCACTTTAGCGCATTGCCTTTTAATTTATTTGCAATTAATGCTCTTAGGTTGTTATCATCAAGTTGGTAAACACTCTGGATATTTTTTAGTTGTGCTTGCCATAGCTTAAGGCATTCACCACTACCAGAAAATTCAGATATAAGTTCTTTAACATCTGCGAACTTTTGCTTATTGGAAATGTTTTTTGTTTGATTATCACTATTTCTCAACTGTTCTTTTTCTCTCATTAGAAGTTCATTTTCCATCTTCTTTAGTTCACACTCACGCTTCAACAATTCTAATTCGATTTTTAAAAGTCGCCACTCGTTTGCATCACACTCTTTTTGTTTCTTTTCAACACTCGTTCGATTACTTGCGTCATATTGTGGTACAATCCCATTGCTAAATTCACCACACTCCTCGGTGATGTTTATACTGCTCGCTCCTTCGTTGATTTCATCAGCTTGTTCTTTTTCCGCAATGATGGCTTGCGTACAGTCAACGTCAGCGTCAACGTCAACCATGGAGTTTTGAAAATTTCCACGAAGCTCCTCAGGAATTTTTTGTAGGCGAACAATTAGTTCGGCTTTACTACCTGTTGTTTTATGTTTGAGCGAACGCAACCATGATTTTAATTGTTCAACTGTGTATAAACTAAGCGAATCCTCGTTTGATGACATTTTGGGCGCAATACAACCACTTCTAATATTTTAAACAATTTTATTATGTGGTACGCTCTTTTTAAAATGATCTGCACTCGTTCTTCTTTATCTTCAACATGGCCGCAGATCGTGCTGCCACACTCTTTTATTTATAATAAGATACATAATTTACAGATTTATGATGTTATACCCAACAAATATAATTTACATATTTTTATATGCTGGCTATCTACAAGAAAATCGATTTTATACCTAAATATAAGATTGTGGAATTCTTTCAAATACACTGCCGTTATGGCTTTATGTCAACTTTAGTAAAATGAAGAAGGTTAACTAACTTAAATATTTTAAGTTAATGATTTGAAGCAACTCAATATCGATTGATAAATGTGTATATATAAGAAAATCGATTTTATACCTAAATATAAGATTGTGGAATTCTTCCAAATGCACTGCCGTTATGGCTTTATGTCAACTTTAGTAAAATGGAGAAGGTTAACTAACTTAAATATTTTAAGTTAATGATTTGAATCACCTCAATATTGATTGATAAATGTGTATATACAAGAAAATCGATTTTATACCTAAATATATGTTTGTGGAATTCTTCCAAATTCGCTGCCGTTATGGCTTTATGTCAACTTTAGTAAGATGAAGAAGGTTAACTAACTTAAATATTTTAAGTTAATGATTTGAATCACCTCAATATTTATTGATAAATGTGTATATACAAGAAAATCGATTTTATACCTAAATATAAGATTGTGGAATTCTTCCAAATGCACTGCCGTTATGGCTTTATGTCAACTTTAGTAAGATGAAGAAGGTTAATTAACTTAAATATTTTAAGTTAATGATTTGAAGCAACTCAATATCGATTGATAAATGTGTATATACAAGAAAATCGATTTTATACCTAAATATAAGATTGTGGAATTCTTCCAAATGCACTGCCGTTATGGCTTTATGTCAACTTTAGTAAGATGAAGAAGGTTAATTAACTTAAATATGTTAAATTAATGATTTGAAGCAACTCAATATCGACTGCTAAATGTGTATATATAAGAAAATCGATTTTATACCTAATTATAAGATTGTGGAATTCTTCCAAATGCACTGCCGTTATGGCTTTATGTCAACTTTAGTAAGATGAAGAAGGTTAATTAACTTAAATATTTTAAGTTAATGATTTGAAGCAACTCAATATCGATTGATAAATGTGTATATACAAGAAAATCGATTTTATACCTAAATATAAGATTGTGGAATTCTTCCAAATGCACTGCCGTTATGGCTTTATGTCAACTTTAGTAAAATGAAGAAGGTTAACTAACTTAAATATTTTAAGTTAATGATTTGAAGCAACTCAATATCGATTGATAAATGTGTATATACAAGAAAATCGATTTTATACCTAAATATAAGATTGTGGAATTCTTCCAAATGCACTGCCGTTATGGCTTTATGTCAACTTTAGTAAGATGAAGAAGGTTAACTAACTTAAATATTTTAAGTTAATGATTTGAATCACCTCAATATTGATTGATAAATGTGTATATATATGAAAATCGATTTTATACCTAAATATAAGATTGTGGAATTCTTCCAAATGCACTGCCGTTATGGCTTTATGTCAACTTTAGTAAGATGAAGAAGGTTAACTAACTTAAATATTTTAAGTTAATGATTTGAAGCAACTCAGTATCGATTGACAAATGTGTATATATATGAAAATCGATTTTATACCTAAATATAAGATTGTGGAATTCTTCCAAATGCACTGCCGTTATGGCTTTACGTCAACTTTAGTAAAATGAAGAAGGTTAACTAACTTAAATATTTTAAGTTAATGATTTGAAGCAACTCAGTATTGATTGATAAATGTGTATATATAAGAAAATCGATTTTATACCTAATTATAAGATTGTGGAATTCTTCCAAACTCGCTGCCGTTATGGCTTTATGTCAACTTTAGAAAGATGAAGAAGGTTAATTAACTTAAATATTTTAAGTTAATGATTTGAAGCAACTCAATATCGATGGATAAATGTGTATATATAAGAGAATCGATTTTATACCTAAATATAAGATTGTGGAATTCTTCCAAATGCACTGCCGTTATGGCTTTATGTCAACTTTAGTAAAATGAAGAAGGTTAACTAACTTAAATATTTTAAGTTAATGATTTGGATCACCTCAATATTGATTGATAAATGTGTATATACAAGAAAATCGATTTTATACCTAATTATAAGATTGTGGAATTCTTCCAAATGCACTGCCGTTATGGCTTTATGTCAACTTTAGTAAGATGAAGAAGGTTAATTAACTTAAATATGTTAAATTAATGATTTGAAGCAACTCAATATCGACTGCTAAATGTGTATATATAAGAAAATCGATTTTATACCTAATTATAAGATTGTGGAATTCTTCCAAATTCGCTGCCGTTATGGCTTTATGTCAACTTTAGTAAGATGAAGAAGGTTAATTAACTTAAATATTTTAAGTTAATGATTTGAAGCAACTCAATATCGACTGCTAAATGTGTATATATAAGAAAATCGATTTTATACCTAATTATAAGATTGTGGAATTCTTCCAAATGCACTGCCGTTATGACTTTATGTCAACTTTAGTAAAATGAAGAAGGTTAACAAATTTAAATATTTTAAGTTAATGATTTGAAGCAACTCAATATTGATTGATAAATGTGTATATATAAGAAAATCGATTTTATACCTAATTATAAGATTGTGGAATTCTTCCAAATGCACTGCCGTTATGGCTTTATGTCAACTTTAGTAAAATGAAGAAGGTTAACTAACTTAAATATTTTAAGTTAATGATTTGAAGCAACTCAATATCGATTGATAAATGTGTATATACAAGAAAATCGATTTTATACCTAAATATAAGATTGTGGAATTCTTCCAAATGCACTGCCGTTATGGCTTTATGTCAACTTTAGTAAAATGAAGAAGGTTAACTAACTTAAATATTTTAAGTTAATGATTTGAAGCAACTCAATATCGATTGATAAATGTGTATATACAAGAAAATCGATTTTATACCTAAATATAAGATTGTGGAATTCTTCCAAATGCACTGCCGTTATGGCTTTATGTCAACTTTAGTAAGATGAAGAAGGTTAATTAACTTAAATATTTTAAGTTAATGATTTGAAGCAACTCAATATCGATTGATAAATGTGTATAAGCAAGAAAATCGATTTTATACCTAAATACAATATAAGATTACGGAATTCTTCCAAATGCACTGCCGTTATGGCTTTATGTCAACTTTAGTAAAATGAAGAAGGTTAACTAACTTAAATATTTTAAGTTAATGATTTGAAGCAACTCAATATCGATTGATAAATGTGTATATACAAGAAAATCGATTTTATACCTAAATATAAGATTGTGGAATTCTTCCAAATGCACTGCCGTTATGGCTTTATGTCAACTTTAGTAAAATGAAGAAGGTTAATTAACTTAAATATTTTAAGTTAATGATTTGAAGCAACTCAATATCGATTGATAAATGTGTATATACAAGAAAATCGATTTTATACCTAAATATAAGATTGTGGAATTCTTCCAAATGCACTGCCGTTATGGCTTTATGTCAACTTTAGTAAGATGAAGAAGGTTAATTAACTTAAATATTTTAAGTTAATGATTTGAAGCAACTCAATATCGATTGATAAATGTGTATATACAAGAAAATCGATTTTATACCTGAATATAAGATTGTGGAATTCTTCCAAATGCACTGCCGTTATGGCTTTATGTCAACTTTAGTAAAATGAAGAAGGTTAATTAACTTAAATATTTTAAGTTAATGATTTGAAGCAACTCAATATCGATTGATAAATGTGTATATACAAGAAAATCGATTTTATACCTAAATATAAGATTGTGGAATTCTTCCAAATGCACTGCCGTTATGGCTTTATGTCAACTTTAGTAAAATGAAGAAGGTTAATTAACTTAAATATTTTAAGTTAATGATTTGAAGCAACTCAATATCGATTGATAAATGTGTATATACAAGAAAATCGATTTTATACCTAAATATAAGATTGTGGAATTCTTCCAAATGCACTGCCGTTATGGCTTTATGTCAACTTTAGTAAAATGAAGAAGGTTAATTAACTTAAATATTTTAAGTTAATGATTTGAAGCAACTCAATATCGATTGATAAATGTGTATATACAAGAAAATCGATTTTATACCTAAATATATGTTTGTGGAATTCTTCCAAATACACTGCCGTTATGGCTTTATGTCAACTTTAGTAAGATGAAGAAGGTTAATTAACTTAAATATTTTAAGTTAATGATTTGAAGCAACTCAATATCGATTGATAAATGTGTATATATAAGAAAATCGATTTTATACCTAAATATAAGATTGTGGAATTCTTCCAAATGCACTGCCGTTATGGCTTTATGTCAACTTTAGTAAAATGAAGAAGGTTAACTAACTTAAATATTTTAAGTTAATGATTTGAAGCAACTCAATATCGATTGATAAATGTGTATATACAAGAAAATCGATTTTATACCTAAATATAAGATTGTGGAATTCTTCCAAATGCACTGCCGTTATGGCTTTATGTCAACTTTAGTAAAATGAAGAAGGTTAACTAACTTAAATATTTTAAGTTAATGATTTGAAGCAACTCAATATCGATTGATAAATGTGTATATACAAGAAAATCGATTTTATACCTAAATATAAGATTGTGGAATTCTTCCAAATGCACTGCCGTTATGGCTTTATGTCAACTTTAGTAAGATGAAGAAGGTTAATTAACTTAAATATTTTAAGTTAATGATTTGAAGCAACTCAATATCGATTGATAAATGTGTATATATAAGAAAATCGATTTTATACCTAAATATAAGATTGTGGAATTCTTCCAAATGCACTGCCGTTATGGCTTTATGTCAACTTTAGTAAAATGAAGAAGGTTAACTAACTTAAATATTTTAAGTTAATGATTTGAAGCAACTCAATATCGATTGATAAATGTGTATATACAAGAAAATCGATTTTATACCTAAATATAAGATTGTGGAATTCTTCCAAATGCACTGCCGTTATGGCTTTATGTCAACTTTAGTAAAATGAAGAAGGTTAACTAACTTAAATATTTTAAGTTAATGATTTGAAGCAACTCAATATCGACTGCTAAATGTGTATATATATGAAAATCGATTTTATACCTAAATATAAGATTGTGGAATTCTTCCAAATGCACTGCCGTTATGGCTTTATGTCAACTTTAGTAAAATGAAGAAGGTTAATTAACTTAAATATTTTAAGTTAATGATTTGAAGCAACTCAATATCGATTGATAAATGTGTATATACAAGAAAATCGATTTTATACCTAAATATAAGATTGTGGAATTCTTCCAAATGCACTGCCGTTATGGCTTTATGTCAACTTTAGTAAAATGAAGAAGGTTAACTAACTTAAATATTTTAAGTTAATGATTTGAAGCAACTCAATATCGATTGATAAATGTGTATATACAAGAAAATCGATTTTATACCTAAATATAAGATTGTGGAATTCTTCCAAATGCACTGCCGTTATGGCTTTATGTCAACTTTAGTAAGATGAAGAAGGTTAATTAACTTAAATATTTTAAGTTAATGATTTGAAGCAACTCAATATCGATTGATAAATGTGTATATACAAGAAAATCGATTTTATACCTAAATATAAGATTGTGGAATTCTTCCAAATGCACTGCCGTTATGGCTTTATGTCAACTTTAGAAAGATGAAGAAGGTTAATTAACTTAAATATTTTAAGTTAATGATTTGAAGCAACTCAGTATCGATTGATAAATGTGTATATATACGAAAATCGATTTTATACCTAAATATAAGATTGTGGAATTCTTCCAAATGCACTGCCGTTATGGCTTTATGTCAACTTTAGTAAAATGAAGAAGGTTAATTAACTTAAATATTTTAAGTTAATGATTTGAAGCAACTCAATATCGATTGATAAATGTGTATATACAAGAAAATCGATTTTATACCTAATTATAAGATTGTGGAATTCTTCCAAATGCATTGCCGTTATGGCTTTATGTCAACTTTAGTAAGATGAAGAAGGTTAATTAACTTAAATATTTTAAGTTAATGATTTGAAGCAACTCAATATCGATTGATAAATGTGTATATACAAGAAAATCGATTTTATACCTAAATATAAGATTGTGGAATTCTTCCAAATGCACTGCCGTTATGGCTTTATGTCAACTTTAGTAAAATGAAGAAGGTTAATTAACTTAAATATTTTAAGTTAATGATTTGAAGCAACTCAATATCGATTGATAAATGTGTATATACAAGAAAATCGATTTTATACCTAAATATAAGATTGTGGAATTCTTCCAAATGCACTGCCGTTATGGCTTTATGTCAACTTTAGTAAAATGAAGAAGGTTAATTAACTTAAATATTTTAAGTTAATGATTTGAAGCAACTCAATATCGATTGATAAATGTGTATATACAAGAAAATCGATTTTATACCTAAATATAAGATTGTGGAATTCTTCCAAATGCACTGCCGTTATGGCTTTATGTCAACTTTAGTAAAATGAAGAAGGTTAATTAACTTAAATATATTAAATTAATGATTTGAAGCAACTCAATATCGACTGATAAATGTGTATATACAAGAAAATCGATTTTATACCTAAATATAAGATTGTGGAATTCTTCCAAATGCACTGCCGTTATGGCTTTATGTCAACTTTAGTAAAATGAAGAAGGTTAATTAACTTAAATATTTTAAGTTAATGATTTGAAGCAACTCAATATCGATTGATAAATGTGTATATACAAGAAAATCGATTTTATACCTAAATATAAGATTGTGGAATTCTTCCAAATGCACTGCCGTTATGGCTTTATGTCAACTTTAGAAAGATGAAGAAGGTTAATTAACTTAAATATTTTAAGTTAATGATTTGAAGCAACTCAGTATCGATTGATAAATGTGTATGTACAAGAAAATCGATTTTATACCTAAATATAAGATTGTGGAATTCTTCCAAATGCGCTGCCGTTATGGCTTTATGTCAACTTTAGAAAGATGAAGAAGGTTAATTAACTTAAATATTTTAAGTTAATGATTTGAAGCAACTCAGTATCGATTGATAAATGTGTATATACAAGAAAATCGATTTTATACCTAAATATAAGATTGTGGAATTCTTCCAAATGCACTGCCGTTATGGCTTTATGTCAACTTTAGTAAAATGAAGAAGGTTAATTAACTTAAATATTTTAAGTTAATGATTTGAAGCAACTCAATATCGATTGATAAATGTGTATATACAAGAAAATCGATTTTATACCTAAATATAAGATTGTGGAATTCTTCCAAATGCACTGCCGTTATGGCTTTATGTCAACTTTAGTAAAATGAAGAAGGTTAACTAACTTAAATATTTTAAGTTAATGATTTGAAGCAACTCAATATCGATTGATAAATGTGTATATACAAGAAAATCGATTTTATACCTAAATATAAGATTGTGGAATTCTTCCAAATGCACTGCCGTTATGGCTTTATGTCAACTTTAGTAAAATGAAGAAGGTTAACTAACTTAAATATTTTAAGTTAATGATTTGAAGCAACTCAATATCGATTGATAAATGTGTATATACAAGAAAATCGATTTTATACCTAAATATAAGATTGTGGAATTCTTCCAAATGCACTGCCGTTATGGCTTTATGTCAACTTTAGTAAGATGAAGAAGGTTAATTAACTTAAATATTTTAAGTTAATGATTTGAAGCAACTCAATATCGATTGATAAATGTGTATATACAAGAAAATCGATTTTATACCTAAATATAAGATTGTGGAATTCTTCCAAATGCACTGCCGTTATGGCTTTATGTCAACTTTAGTAAAATGAAGAAGGTTAACTAACTTAAATATTTTAAGTTAATGATTTGAAGCAACTCAATATCGATTGATAAATGTGTATATACAAGAAAATCGATTTTATACCTAAATATAAGATTGTGGAATTCTTCCAAATGCACTGCCGTTATGGCTTTATGTCAACTTTAGTAAAATGAAGAAGGTTAATTAACTTAAATATTTTAAGTTAATGATTTGAAGCAACTCAATATCGATTGATAAATGTGTATATATAAGAAAATCGATTTTATACCTAAATGCAATATAAGATTATGGAATTCTTCCAAATGCACTGCCGTTATGGCTTTATGTCAACTTTAGTAAAATGAAGAAGGTTAACTAACTTAAATATTTTAAGTTAATGATTTGAAGCAACTCAATATCGATTGATAAATGTGTATATACAAGAAAATCGATTTTATACCTAAATATAAGATTGTGGAATTCTTCCAAATGCACTGCCGTTATGGCTTTATGTCAACTTTAGTAAAATGAAGAAGGTTAATTAACTTAAATATTTTAAGTTAATGATTTGAAGCAACTCAATATCGATTGATAAATGTGTATAAGCAAGAAAATCGATTTTATACCTAATTATAAGATTGTGGAATTCTTCCAAATGCATTGCCGTTATGGCTTTATGTCAACTTTAGTAAGATGAAGAAGGTTAATTAACTTAAATATTTTAAGTTAATGATTTGAAGCAACTCAATATCGATTGATAAATGTGTATATACAAGAAAATCGATTTTATACCTAAATATAAGATTGTGGAATTCTTCCAAATGCACTGCCGTTATGGCTTTATGTCAACTTTAGTAAAATGAAGAAGGTTAATTAACTTAAATATTTTAAGTTAATGATTTGAAGCAACTCAATATCGATTGATAAATGTGTATATACAAGAAAATCGATTTTATACCTAAATATAAGATTGTGGAATTCTTCCAAATGCACTGCCGTTATGGCTTTATGTCAACTTTAGTAAAATGAAGAAGGTTAACTAACTTAAATATTTTAAGTTAATGATTTGAAGCAACTCAATATCGATTGATAAATGTGTATATACAAGAAAATCGATTTTATACCTAAATATAAGATTGTGGAATTCTTCCAAATGCACTGCCGTTATGGCTTTATGTCAACTTTAGTAAAATGAAGAAGGTTAACTAACTTAAATATTTTAAGTTAATGATTTGAAGCAACTCAATATCGATTGATAAATGTGTATATACAAGAAAATCGATTTTATACCTAAATATAAGATTGTGGAATTCTTCCAAATGCACTGCCGTTATGGCTTTATGTCAACTTTAGTAAAATGAAGAAGGTTAATTAACTTAAATATTTTAAGTTAATGATTTGAAGCAACTCAATATCGATTGATAAATGTGTATATACAAGAAAATCGATTTTATACCTAAATATAAGATTGTGGAATTCTTCCAAATGCACTGCCGTTATGGCTTTATGTCAACTTTAGTAAAATGAAGAAGGTTAATTAACTTAAATATTTTAAGTTAATGATTTGAAGCAACTCAATATCGATTGATAAATGTGTATATACAAGAAAATCGATTTTATACCTAAATATAAGATTGTGGAATTCTTCCAAATGCACTGCCGTTATGGCTTTATGTCAACTTTAGTAAAATGAAGAAGGTTAATTAACTTAAATATTTTAAGTTAATGATTTGAAGCAACTCAATATCGATTGATAAATGTGTATATACAAGAAAATCGATTTTATACCTAAATATAAGATTGTGGAATTCTTCCAAATGCATTGCCGTTATGGCTTTATGTCAACTTTAGTAAGATGAAGAAGGTTAATTAACTTAAATATTTTAAGTTAATGATTTGAAGCAACTCAATATCGATTGATAAATGTGTATATACAAGAAAATCGATTTTATACCTAAATATAAGATTGTGGAATTCTTCCAAATGCACTGCCGTTATGGCTTTATGTCAACTTTAGTAAAATGAAGAAGGTTAATTAACTTAAATATTTTAAGTTAATGATTTGAAGCAACTCAATATCGATTGATAAATGTGTATATACAAGAAAATCGATTTTATACCTAAATATAAGATTGTGGAATTCTTCCAAATGCACTGCCGTTATGGCTTTATGTCAACTTTAGTAAAATGAAGAAGGTTAACTAACTTAAATATTTTAAGTTAATGATTTGAAGCAACTCAATATCGATTGATAAATGTGTATATACAAGAAAATCGATTTTATACCTAAATATAAGATTGTGGAATTCTTCCAAATGCACTGCCGTTATGGCTTTATGTCAACTTTAGTAAAATGAAGAAGGTTAATTAACTTAAATATTTTAAGTTAATGATTTGAAGCAACTCAATATCGATTGATAAATGTGTATATACAAGAAAATCGATTTTATACCTAAATACAATATAAGATTACGGAATTCTTCCAAATGCACTGCCGTTATGGCTTTATGTCAACTTTAGTAAGATGAAGAAGGTTAATTAACTTAAATATTTTAAGTTAATGATTTGAAGCAACTCAATATCGATTGATAAATGTGTATATACAAGAAAATCGATTTTATACCTAAATATAAGATTGTGGAATTCTTCCAAATGCACTGCCGTTATGGCTTTATGTCAACTTTAGTAAAATGAAGAAGGTTAACTAACTTAAATATTTTAAGTTAATGATTTGAAGCAACTCAATATCGATTGATAAATGTGTATATACAAGAAAATCGATTTTATACCTAAATATAAGATTGTGGAATTCTTCCAAATGCACTGCCGTTATGGCTTTATGTCAACTTTAGTAAAATGAAGAAGGTTAACTAACTTAAATATTTTAAGTTAATGATTTGAAGCAACTCAATATCGATTGATAAATGTGTATATACAAGAAAATCGATTTTATACCTAAATATAAGATTGTGGAATTCTTCCAAATGCACTGCCGTTATGGCTTTATGTCAACTTTAGTAAAATGAAGAAGGTTAACTAACTTAAATATTTTAAGTTAATGATTTGAAGCAACTCAATATCGATTGATAAATGTGTATATACAAGAAAATCGATTTTATACCTAAATATAAGATTGTGGAATTCTTCCAAATGCACTGCCGTTATGGCTTTATGTCAACTTTAGTAAGATGAAGAAGGTTAATTAACTTAAATATTTTAAGTTAATGATTTGAAGCAACTCAATATCGATTGATAAATGTGTATATATAAGAAAATCGATTTTATACCTAAATATAAGATTGTGGAATTCTTCCAAATGCACTGCCGTTATGGCTTTATGTCAACTTTAGTAAAATGGAGAAGGTTAACTAACTTAAATATTTTAAGTTAATGATTTGAAGC
>NW_026038180.1:0-53138 GCF_023373825.1 Bactrocera dorsalis
AACAACTGCAACAGTGGCGGTAGCAGCATCTACCTCGCCTGATGAAATTCCAGCGGCAAATATTGAAACACCATTGAATGTTGTCGAACTGCCAACAAAAGACAATTGTATAAATGAAGAAGACGATGAAGATGATGATGGCGAAGATGACGGCGCTGACAGTTATCAAACAGATGATGATTTGGTGGAGGAAGGAAACGAGGAGTCCCAAGAATTTAGTGGTAATACAAATAATGATGTTTCCCAGGACAGTGACGACTCCACATCTGATTCGGATTATTCAGATTTGAGTGGCTTATCGGATATGTCCGGCCGTGAATGGAAACCAATAAGCGCACGCCCTATTAATTGGGTACAAAAGCAAATTCATGCTGGCGCTAATCCGCGTGATTTGCTTTCACAAATGTTGCCTTCCAATGCACATCCAATAGCGCCAGGTGTGAATGACATGATGCTATGGCGCATTTTGGCTAGCATGCTATCCGAACCGCCGCGACGCCAGAAACTACGTTATATCAACACATTTGAAGATGTCATACAATTGATACAACAATCGACAAATATTATTGTGCTGACTGGTGCCGGTGTATCTGTATCTTGTGGCATACCAGACTTTCGTTCTAGTGACGGTATCTACAGTCGTTTGGCAAAAGATTTTCCCAATTTGCCTGATCCACAAGCTATGTTTGACATCAACTACTTTTCACGTGATCCACGTCCATTCTTCAAGTTTGCTCGCGAAATATATCCAGGACAATTTAAACCATCACCTTGTCATCGCTTCATCAAACTACTCGAAGAAAAGCAGAAACTCTTACGGAATTATACACAAAATATCGATACGTTGGAACAGGTGGCTGGCATTAAAAATGTTATTGAGTGTCATGGTTCGTTCTCGACCGCTTCCTGCACCAAATGCAAGGTTAAGTGCACAGCTGACGCAATTCGTGAAGATATTTTCTCACAGCGCATCCCGGTCTGTAGACGTTGCCAGCCGAATGTGCAGCAAAGTGTGAACGCTTCGGATGCTGTATCTGACGCTGACCTAAGACAGCTTGTAGAGAATGGTATAATGAAGCCAGACATTGTTTTCTTTGGCGAAGGTAAGTGCACTATTGAAATTTCGGACAATTCGCTTTGTTTTTCTTTTAATTCTGTAAAGAATATATTCCTTGAATATACGATATTTGCTCTAAATATTTTCTTCTATAATCTAATTACATTTAAAATATTCAAATCACGTTGCACAGGTCTTCCTGAGGAGTTTCACACAGTTATGGCAAGTGACAAGGATAAATGCGACCTGCTAATTGTTATAGGTTCTTCACTTAAAGTGCGGCCGGTAGCATTGATCCCCAGCTCAATACCAGCTAATGTTCCCCAAATACTTATCAATCGCGAGCAATTACATCATCTTGAATTCGATGTGGAATTATTGGGAGATTCAGATGTTATTATCAATCAACTTTGTCATCATTTAGGAGACGATTGGAAAGAAATCTGCTACGACAATGTTGTATTAAAAGAATCAAAAGAACTTTTACCCTTAGAAGAGGAAGAAAACAACGATGAAAGTGAAGAGTACGCCCAACAGATGCTAGATACGGACACACAATCAGTCAAGTCTAGCGCATCCACAGATATAGCGCTACGCTCAGCTGGTGCCTATTCAGACAGCGGATTCGAATCCTCCACATCGTCTGGCATGGTGCTAGCTAAACCCGTTGCTACAGTGACAAATAGTGAGGCTAACGAAGCGATTGAGAAAATCAAGAGCACCATATTAGAACTTAATCATCCGTTAACAAAGACACACGAAGCGAGCGATTTAGAAACATTAGACTACTTAGAAGATCCCCAAGACGCCGAGGATTTCGAAAATCGTTCGTTTCAACCATTCAATGCGCGCGAGAGTGAGCCCCAACATCATACCGCCTACGGTATGCATGCGCGGCACTTATCCGTAGACTCGTCAAAAGACAGTGGTATTTTGGGCGACTCATCAAACTCTGCGCTTATTTCGAACAATATCGTTGGCACACTACCGCCCCCAATTACAAATTTCGGTGATAGTGGTGGCACAACTACCTTGGAAGACTTGAACACCGCCACAACAACCTGCGCAGACAACACACTAACCACACCAGCAACAACAGATACAACGGTAGAGACTACGCAAGAAAAGTCAAATGAATTAGTAGAAAATAAATCGGCAAATGTTGCCCTACGACGCAGTGTCAAAAAATACCGTACTGCAGCGGAACGTTTGCTTGAAGGCACCTACTATGCACATGACACCGTTTCAGCGTACGTATTCCCAGGTGCACAAGTATCGTGGTGGTCAGATATGGAGGACGAAGATGAGGACAATGACATTATCGGTAATGTTTACGACGACGAGGATGAGGATGATATTGATGCAAATGGTGGACCACTATCGCCACTCTTACCGCCATCAGTGGAAGCAGAGGTCGTTAGTGAAATAACAACAACAAGTGCATTCGCAATTTGCGCCAAACAAACGCTACCGGTGGTATACAACAAGATCAGCCATGAAGTGCACAGCAATGAGACGGAAGTACAAATTGTTGGTCAAACAGCTGCGATCGTAAATAATACAACATCAACAGCTACAACAACATATGCCTGCAGCACAACAGAAAGCAGCACATACAAGTGCGAAGCTGTGACAGTGTCGCCAACGCCCGCGCCATCACCACAAAAGAGAGCTTGTGAATGTCCGCCAACGCTTAGCAATAACAGTTATGCAAATGCCGCCACAAACGAAAGTAGTCGAAGCATTGGTGGTAGCATTTGCCATAGCAGTAATAGTGATAATGAGAAATGTGTATTCAGTCCGCCTCCCATTAAGCGTATACGCTCAACAGATGATAACAAGACCGTTGTGGATGATGTTGAGCAAACTACAGATTTGGCTAAAGTTCTTACACCGGCAAGTAGTGTTGGTGCAGTGGAAAGCAGTGTGGCAGTTGCTATGAAACAGCTGAGTACAAGCACAGATAACATGCCGTCGCCATTAGTAGCAACAACATTGCAGAATTAAGTGTATGTATTTATTTTGGTATGACTAATAACGGACCTTACACCGACCGCTTTGGCTTATTCTTGCGCAACTTTAATTGAATAGGCTAGGAAGGGAACGAAGCAACAACAATAACAAACAAATGTTTGCATAAATTAAATTAATTTATTTTTTTGCTATATTTTAATAGAATTGTAACTGTACATAAATATATGCATTTGACACTTGTCCAATTAAACAAATAAGTTTTACGTAAAGTGAATATTACTATTGGATTTTGTTTTGCCCTTTAGTTCAACAGCTGATGAGGACTTGTTTGGAATATGAAATTTAGCTTTTTACAAATATTTTCAACTATTAAAACCGTACCTAACTTCTGAGCAATAAAGGGTCTTGCATAAATATATATGCCACTATCACTTTGTTCGCGTATATCCATAGTTAAACAAGTAAATTTCTGTTTGGACAGACTTAATATGTGACTGTAATATTTTTATTTTCTTTTGTTTTTATAAATATTGCATTATTTTTCATTTCATGTTTATATTTTATACATAATTTATACAAAAACAAAAAAAAAACGTATTGACTTGAATGCTATACATATAAAATTATTTAATAGCGCTCTTATTGTGTAATATTGAATTAAAAATGTTTACATTATTTTGCTTAACTGTTCGGATTATTTTTGCGCAGCATTTGTAATGATTTCCAAAAAAAAGAAAAAAAATATATATAGATCCTTTTTTCGGATTGTTTTTTACTACAGAAAATTCGGAAATCAATTTTTTTAATAAAATTTTTGTTATTTGTTTTATTTATTAAAAATAGTGAAAATTTTTATAGCTAATCATACTTGAAATATATGTATACACCTGTATTATTTAAATTTTAAATTTTGATTTTTCATTATTATTTTTGGTTATTAATTTATCAAAAATTTTTAAATACGTTTTTTAAATTACTTTATTTTATTTTGTTTTTAGTTTACGTTTATGAAATTTTCTACGAGAAAAGCTTTTTTCAAACACGACACTTGAACTAAATTGAAATAAGAAAAATAAAATTTTAAGTCGCAGACAAAAAGGCTTTTTCTATATTTTAAGTGTTTTGAATTTTTTTTATGTTTCTTGGTTTTGAAATTTTTTTTTAATATTTCAAAACCAATAACCAATTTTATTCGAATGTTCGCATTTTTAAATTTTTTTTCTTTATTTTTATTTTTTCAATGTTTCGAAACCAATTTTATTCAAATCTTCGCATTTTTTTTTAATTTTTTTTTACTTTATTACCAATATTTTGTTAGTCTATAATTTTATTTTTTTATTTAAATCGTAAATTTTGTCCCATATTTTGTTATTCTTTTGTGATTATTTTATGTAACATAATTTATTTCAAGTAGCCGTGGTTGGAGTGAAACAAAATTTATTTTATTTTTTAATTTTTTTATTTTGTAGTTTTAAATTTTTTTTTTGAAATTTTTTAATTTAATTTTATATTAGTTATCTTTTATTTATTTTATTATATTAATTTTTTATGTTTTTTTATTAATATTTATATATTTTAGTTCTTTTTTTTTAATATTCTGAGACCTCTTCTTCCCAACTCTTGTCGTATCCAACTCAAAATTCAATTATGTCCAAAGCATTACGAAATTTTTACAATTTTTTACTTAATGGGTGTGTGGATCACACAGTTTGTATTTGGTCTTTGACTTGCATTGAAAAATAAATAAATTTAACGAAACTATATCTTGCATTTTCGTAGAGCGAAAACAGGCTATTTAAAATTAGTATATAAATTTATTACTTGGAAGTGGCTTAACATGTATTTTTAACATTACATACATATATTTACTCCAAAATATTTAAACTTTTCTAAAGAATTGGCATATATAATATTTAATTTTTATTATATATTTATGCATACATAGTATATACAAAATGCTAATATAATATTCTAACGGTTTACAGCAGTCTATTCTTCAATTACTTTACATAACTTGCTTTCATTTCAATATCAAGACGATTTTGTGTCGAAATAAACACTATCAAATCCTAAATACACATGTACATAAAAAACGCACTTGAAGTAAAATTAATATTTTCGACGATTATGTAATTTTTGAAGTATGTAGATATATAGAAAAATGAAATATGTAAAGACACCGGCTTAAATGTATGCATACATACATACATATGTATATTTAAACTTAGGGTACTGAAAACAAATATATTCTATGAATAAAAAATTAACTAGACGTAACAAAAAGCACAAATTTGTTTTCATACAACCCTGTATGCAAAAAACAAAAAATAAAGCAAATAAAGAAATGTAAATAAATAAATATAAATAAAGATATTTTTTAGGTTTAACCGTTCCGTATGAATATTTATTATTAAATTAAGTTCAATATCCTATTATGAAAGCATGGATTGCGTTAAAAACGTTATTTGTTGTAAAAAAAAAACATAAAAACATGAAATATACAATTCAAAAAACGAAAACACAAATATTTAAAAAAATTTCAAAGAAAATATTCCACTTCAAATGCAATTACCTAAAAGAGAAAGCATAACGTCACGCAGATCTGCGCATGTGTGACGGCGTGGTGGCATTTTTTACATTTAATATGGTCGCCAATATTATAAACTTTACTGTAACTAATGAGCTGCGTAAAATATACATATAAACATATTTATGTGTATACGCAGATTGAGCTAAACAATAATTTATGTATAATATATATAATTTAACTTTGATTTTTATTTACTATTTATAAAAAATAATGAAAAATATATAATTATAGTTAAAAAGTACATATAAGAGCAAAATTTTACACTTAAAACTTTTAAATCAAGCAAAACAAAATTAAAATAGAAACTAATTAAAGCAAGTCAAAAGATTATAAAGAAAAACAGCATTGCAATGCAGAACTTAGCGCAAAATAAAGTTGATTATAATGATATTTAAGAGCTTTTAACAAATTCTCTAAGCAAATAGTTTACAGAACTTACAAAAATTGCAAAACGCAAAATCGCGCAGCGGCAAAGTCAAGAGGCATGTAGTCTTAGTTGGCTGCGTCTGAAGAGAGAATTACTAAGAAGAAAAAAATTTACACACATACAAATTTACATATATAAAATTAAAGTTTAATGCAAAAAAGCTGCGTTTTTAATACAAATTGTGTAATTTTGCAGATTTATTTGATTCCAATAAGTATTAATTAGAAAGCATTTTAATTTAATTGATCTTATTCAGAAAAAAATATATATTGTATACTTTTAGTTGCATCAGAGAAAAAAATCAATTAAAAAAGATATATTTTTTATATAGTGATTATTTTTAGTATTTCTCAAAATTATCAAATTTTTTTAAGTAAAAAAAATATTTGGTATGTAAAATATTATTTTAAAAATTGTTAAAATTTTTACGTAAAAAAAAATATTTTGCATAAAAGAATTATTATTTACTATTTTCCAAATTTTTAAATTCGCGAAAAATGTGTATTTTTTTGCGTAAAAAATTAGTAAAAAAAAATTAAATTAATTAAAAAATACATATATATATTCTTTGTATACAAAATAATTATTTTATGTTATTTTCCAAATTGTTAAATTTTTTAGGTAAAAAAAATTTCATTATATTTTTTTTACCATTTCCCAAAGGTTTATTTTTTTCGACAAAAGTAATATTTGATACAAAATAATTATTTTTTATATTTCACAAATTAGAGAAAAATATGTATTTTTAACTTAAAATTTGAAAAAAAGAAATGAATTAAAAAAATTATTTGATGTTTTTTTACAAATTTTTAAAATTTCCAAAATTGTTTACGTAAAAAGTATTTGGTTAAAATTTTACGTAAAATATATTTTTTAGTAATTTTTTTTTACAATTTTCAAAATTATTACATTTTTAACTAAAAAGATATTTGGTATAAAATAATTTTTTTTTTTCAATTACGGAATGTGTTTAATTTTTACGCAAACAAAAGGATAACTTTATTTAATCGAAAAAAAGTTGTTAAAATATGTGGTATGGCAAATAAATATAAATCTTTGGTAAAAAAATTATATAGCATGTACCATATTAGGGTTAACTCTGTATTCTCTCAATTTTCGTAGAACCACACGCATGCGCAAACTATATTTCGCCCACTTCCACTCGTGACCATCGCTCAAACAACGCTGCAATGCAAAATTATTAAATTCAAAACAATGAAATACCGCTAAGTAACATGTAAAATGTATGTATATGTTGAATTCTAACTGAACAACTACAAAAATATATAGCCCTTAGTACATAATTTAATTAAATAAAAAGAAAGAAACCTATTGAAGCTAAAAACAATTGTGTTTTGCTAGAAAATACACAGATTCGCAAGCAGCGTCTATACATACAAACATATCATATGTACGTATGTAAACATGCTTGTATGCCAATTTTTTCTAACACTGCACGCCACCAACTATCCAACCACTCAACTATATACTATAGAAAAAAAATATAAAACAGTTTTCTTCGTTTGTAGCGTTAAGCAATTAGTTATAGCATAGTGCTTACAAAATATATACACACACATACATACACAAATGCAAATTGAACTTTGTAGTTTATCTAACGTTTATTAATATTATTATATTATAAGTAAATAATAATTGTTTTGTTGTTTTTATACATAAAATAAGCAAATGTGCACATATGTATGTTAATATGTACATAAAAATGTAAGCATGTACTTCCCCTACGTTTGTTCGCCACTTAATTTATACACAAATTTAGTTATATATAATTTTTTCAATAACCAAATTCTTCAGTTAATTAACTGTGCGTCTGTTTTTACAACAAAAAATTGGCTGCGTTATATAAAAACCGTTTGAACTCCTGTTATATGTGCTGTAGTGCAAGCTATTTTTGAAAATCTTGTATTTATTTATATAATTTTCTTTATTTTACCACACACACATGCATTTTAATTGTGGCTGCAAAATGTTTGTAAATTATATTTTCGCAATAAATTGGTTTACAACCTATTTTGTATAAGTATAAGTGAAATCGTCCTGTTTTATTTGGTGCAACTTTAGATATTTTGCATGAGGTGAGATTTATGTGTTTAAATGTTATGTGTATAAATATACATACATATGTATGTATTTATATATACATATGTGTATTGGAAATTTATCGCTTTCAATGCTGGAAATATTTAGAGGGACCGAGACTTGGATTTTTAACCACTTAAGTCTGTCAGCTCGGAAATTGTCTACAAAAATAATTGAAGTTTTATATCCCAAAGAGGGTATATACGTTTTTTAAGTTGTCGTTGACCCTATAAAGTAATATATGTAAATATTCAGAATAACCAGTTGAGTTGTTTTAGACATTTAGCCCGTCTGTTGTTTAGTTTTTGATATATCGATTTGAAATTTTGCACAAGAGGTTTAAACAATTGTTATACTCTCTTCACAACTATCTTAAATACACTTTACAAAATCTTTTTCGAAATTATAAAACATACATATTTTTTTAATAATACTATAAATTTATTAAATATCATAGTTATACTATACATATGTACATCTGTTTATAATATGGAACAAAAAAAAATGAAAAAATTAACAGCAACCTATTGACAGTGGTAAAAATAATAATAATAAAGAAGTTCTTCGAACAAGCACTTTCAAGTGAATAACAATTTAATACTATTAAACGGAAAACGTATAAAACAACAGTCAATCCTGTTACCGTTCGCGCAGAAAGGGAAATATTCTTTGTAATTCCGCCTTCGACTTGCAAGCCTCGACTTGTGGTAAAATCTCCACCACATTCAACAAATAAATTTGCAATTGCTGACGACGTTCTTCCACAAAGGCCAAGTTCATATTACCAAAATGCTTTTTCGGCGGAAATTCAACCGAAGACACGGTCGGATGCGTGTGTAATAGTGATTTATGTAGTTTGTGGAAGTCACGATAACGACGCAATAACGACCAGTGCTCCAAATTTTGACGCATGGTTATGTGTATCTCGTAGGCATAGTAGGATGTGCCATGTTTTGTCTTTTTTAACTCGGCTGTTGGAATGGTTATGAGAAAATTAGTAGCCAAGGAGGCGGTGGGATCAATGGCTAGTCCATTGAAGTTTTGTGTCAAACGTCTTACGAGCTGGCGATTATCACGCGTCAATTGTGCAACGCGCGTCTCTAATAGCGTACAGCGTTCCTCCATTTCACGTAATTTCTCCTCCATAGCTGCATGGTTAACGGTGCAATTGGCAGAGGATGACTTGCTATATTGCGATGATGTGTCACTCCTGTCTTCATCTTCTTGCTCACACACAGCGTTTACGGATTGTTTATCATCATTGCAATTATGCTGTATGCTGGCGTTGTTAGCTGTTGTCAATGAGTGCTGCTCACTTTGTGCGACCACTGGTGGAAAAACGTCGGGTAAGGGCTCTTTTAGAAATGCTAATTCCGGTTCTATCGGATCTGGCGGCGTAGTCTCAGTTTCTTCAACTGGCACTGGTAGTTCTGCCATTGCTTGAAATGTATCCACACGCTCTTTTTCGGCGGCCACTTTAGTGACTTCTTGAATGACCTTCAGTAAATCTTCTGTAGAATTGGCAGTTGAAATGGGTCGTTCCACTGGTTGTGTTCTGCGCTTATTTTTTCCGACTGCAGCAGGAACCGGTGTAGGTGCATATATAACGGGTTCCTCTTTATTCGGTTGAAATGGTGCAATGCGTGTTGGTGCATTCAACTCAGTAGAGTTAACGGTCAACGCAAAGAGAACATCTTGTAGTGAACCAATAATTTGTGGCAATTCTTTGCTGGCATTGGCGTCTAACAAGAGCGACCATTGCGTATAGTAACGGTGCAAATGATCTTCTTCTGCCAACCATGTGAGTAAGTATCGCTGCAGTGAGTTTTCGTTTAATGTGGCACGTATAAATGCCTTGCCCAGACCACATTTCGTCCGAACATTATTGAGTTGCGTATAACGTTCGCGTTCGTGTGGAGTCAAGTGAATTTGACAAAAATCCCAAAATGTAGTGTCACCATTGCTATCACTGATGCCCGAGCTATTGCCTTTGGGAAAAAATTTTACATTAATATATATTTTTTTTATATCACTTAAAATACTCCCCTCACCTGTTACAATTTCATGCATATTTTGAAACAAACTGACCGCTGTTAACGTAACTACTGAATGTTTTTGTTTCAAACCGTATGTAAATGTGTCTTCTAAGGCTTCACACAACTCGGCCACACAATCATCCTTTTCTGTGGCCAATTCCTTTTTTCCACTAAATTTTAGTTTACACTTTTCTGCACTCTGCTGAAGACGTTTAAAAATATCTTCTCTACGCTGCCAAATAGTGCTTCCGCCAAAAGAAGCACTCGCCACATTAATCTTCGCTGGTGGGTTGGAAGAGCTCTCGCCATGACTCATCGAATCTGGCATATTAAGTCACTAGCTAAAAGCCTAGCTTGCATTACGCGAACTGCTAAATAAGCCTTTGTTGTTGTTGTTTACCCCTATTTTGAAATAGAATTTCGATTTTGTAATCAACAAATCTTTGCTTGAACTCTCACCTTTGTGTTGATGTTGATAATGTTTATATGCACTATTAAGTACCCGCCAAAAAATAGAGCGTAGCAAAACAATTTTGTCTTCGTATGAGGTATGTGAAAAAATATTGTTGGATGTAGAAATAAAACGAAAAAATGTTTTTGTTTTGTAGGCTAGCACAAGTTCTCTTTATGGCTGTTTTCGCCACAATCATTTGACGTATTCACAGCTGATCGAGCAGAATTCCAGACTATAGGGTGATCAAGAGACATAATTTGTAATACACCTCCAAAAGGAATCAAGTCAAAGGAGTTATATTTTCATTATATTTAAAACTCTCAACATGTGTATTATGCTTTTTTAAAATTAATAACAAGTCATAAACACAGTTCTCATTACTGAAGAAAGGAAAATACTTTTTTTATGAAACATATTTTCCTCCTTACAAAGCCACCCTCTATCTACGTGTCGAAAAATTTGTTGTCTGCTGTTTAGTTTTTGTCAACAGTATAATAATAATAACAAACTTACAAAAATAAATGCTACAAACGTCAGAGAATGCCCAATTGAAAACAAATTGAACGATAATAACAAACATGGGAAAAGGCGAGAAAACAAAAATCCAACAACCACAATAACAACACACTTGTCATCCGACCAAAATTTAGTATTTCTAGCTGGCGAGTCTCGCACGGCGATTCATTCAACAATAGAAATTTGAAGTGATAAGTTAAGTGAGAAAAAAATTCGCCCACACAAAGACACTACTAAATATTTATCAAAAAGTTCAACAATTTAAGACTTTTAAAACAATAAAAATGGATTAAATATTTTATAAAAATGGAAGTCAAAATATAGTGAAATCCAAACTAATTGGAAGTTTCGAATCTAGTAAAGATACAAAACCAACTAGAACTTCCTCGAAGATACTTTTATGCGATAGTGGTAGCGTAAATCAGTGAACTTTATAAAGCACTTCTTTTAAAAACTGTTGCATAAAAAGTGTGTCAAAGGTGTGTGCTAATAGCGGGCTGGTGACTTCAGATTCCCAAGACTTGATTATTTTAAAACAATTACAAACATTATTCAAAGGGAATAGAGGAAACGAATTAAGTGGAAAACAGCGAAGCTGACGTGTTTAGCATTCCTCTACTGCGCACGTCGCGCCTCTACCACACCAAAGGTGTCATCGCCCAACTAGTGTATAACAAATTGAACTAAACAGATATAAATACGTATGTATATATAGTATTGAAAATCAGGCGATTTTTATGCTCGTGCTAGTGAATATCTAGTTTGTCATCATTACATTGAAGTTTGGTTAAGCAAAAGAGCACCATCATAAGAAAATATTTAATTACTTCTGTAAAATAAATTAGTGAAAATACAAACATTTTTATAAAGAAACTTTGCTGAACATATAATGTCTAAAGTTACGTTGGGTGGTTTTACAAATACATTGAGACGTTACCCAAAGACTTTGGGTGGAATTGGAATCCTCACAACGTAAGTAAAAATTAAAAATGTTAAGTTTAAATGTATAGTTAAGCTTTTTACAAAAATAAGTATATAAATAGTCGGTACAGACAAATAGAATTAATTTATTTAATTATTCGAATTAAAAAAATATAGATAATGACAAAATTAATTCATAGATCATAAATTTACTGTTTTTACTAAATGAATGTAAATTCTATCTCTCAGTATTTTCCAATATTTGCGAACATATTTAATGACTTACAAATATTTATGTATGTATGTACATATATAATGTTGACAAACGGTAAAAGTAGTATTTTTTAGTACGTACGCTATTATGTATGTATATGAGTTTAATTGATAAAAGCACATCGTTGCGATTAATCATCAAAAGATCACCCGATAGTTTGACGAATGTATACACATGTGTAGGCGCAGAAAAGACAAACCGCGCTATATAAAAGCAAGTAAATAATAATAAGTATGGGTTTGGTTGTTTACATTGGCAAAATTAAAAACAAGTTTAAGGGGCTCGGCAGACAACAAAATACATACTATATGTAAACTTTGTAGTTGTTTTTGTTTGTACTGTACTTGTAAAAACACACCCATTTTTCGCTTTAGAAGAAACTTAATTTGTAATAGATAAGTGACGAGTAAAAAAAGTATTGTTGTGTTCATAAACATCTAAATATCTTACATATAGAACTTTATTTTTAAAATTTTTTAGACCCAAATATATAAGATTATTAGATCTTAACACGCACTACAGCAACAAATCATTTCCGTGCTATTGGCGCCTTAAAACATTATTCATATTTACATACATATGTACATATGTAGATATTTACATAAACCACATTGAAATACATATCTCACTCTCTATTCTACTTTTGTAGTGACCACCTACATCGTATGATCTGACACGATAGCAGATATATTTTGAATATCGTGTATATACTATACTAGATTTATTAACAAGAATGTGTGAAATCAACTACAGATATATACGTATTTGCTCATGCAGTAACTATTTGCATGTAAAAATAACCAAGTGATTGCACATTGTCTAATACACAGACCTTTGGTAGTTGCATTCACTTTTATTACGTCAAATCTATGTTGTTATTGTTCTTATTTGCAAATGCACCGGCGTAATTTGTAAATGTAAACAAACTTGTTTACGTCCAATTGGAAAATGCAGTGAAGATAAAAACCGAAAAGCCTTGACTGTACATAAGTGACAGCACCTCAAATGTAAACAAAAACAAACTATTAATGTGCCTAAAACAACTATTTTATTTAATATCCAATGGCGTATTAAAAAAATAATTGTTATTATGTATTTGTAACTTGGTAAACGGATTTAACAAGTTAAAAGTTGTGAAAAGTACTTATACATGTATGTTTGTGTTCGTCTGTGTTATTTTAGTGTTAAGAAAACTATTTCTTCACGTCAGCAACTGGTGGAAACGATATCAAAACCTGAAAATCAACCGAAGAACAGATGAGTATAGACCAACGAATTAAAATAACAAAACAAACGTGCATAATCACGCGATTTTGTTGAAATGAGACAACAATTAAAGCGAAACGGACCAAACAAAGTTGTTTTGGGTTAGTTATCGCGCCTTGGCCATGACGCGGCTACTTTGGGTTGGTTGAATTTATCATTGCATGAAAGCACGTTTGAGGAAGGCTCACGTTCGTATTTTGTGCATGTATTTATACATACATATGTATGTTATATTGCCGAAATTAAAAAAATAAAAACATTAAATACACAAGTGCAAATAAAAAATAATAACAACTATAGAAATTGGGACATTTGCCAAAATTTATAAGTTCAAAACAACTTACGTATAAAAAATGATAAGCACATTTAGTAGTGTTAAGTGGCTGCATAGCTTGAATCACAGGAGGTTAAATGTGTTGACTAATTTTATACATTTAACAAATTCTCACGTGTGGCCCAGTCTAGAAAAAAACACATAGGAAATAATAAAACACAATACAAATGATTATAATAAAAGTACTATCAATTATATGGTACATACATACATACGTATACAGATGAGTTATACAGATAGCAAGTCTTATTCATTGAAATATAAGAACAAATTATTGTGTTATCAGTTACTAATTTTTTATTATTAATACTAGTGAGATATAATTGTATTAATATTTACAAGCTTTAGATTATTAAAATATAGTTTAAAAGATCCATGTCAAAGAAAAGATCTCTATTTTATGTGTTATTATTTTCAGTTGTGGCTTAATTTTGTTTGAAAAACAAAGGATTCGAAAGTATTTATCGAAATGGGTGGATACCGCACCATCAGATACTGATAAAAAGCGTCCAGATTACATATATATTAAATACCACATTTACAAGGAGTCAATGCGAAAATTGAAACAAAAGGAAGAGGATGAAAAGGTATATATTAAAAAGTGGAAGGGTTGTTATTCACTATTGGATATAGTTGAAAGCTATTTAGATTTTCTCAAACACAAATATTTAATACAATAATATCTTGTAAAAATTATCAGAAAGTTATTTGATAAGTGTGTATATTTAATTGTTAATTTTAGAAATGGATCAGCATCATTATTAACCCTATTGGCAAGTGGTGGAAAGCCGTTAAACATTCAGTAGCCTGGCGTTTGCTGAATATTGCACAAACAGGTTCACAACATGAACGTCTCAAGGCCGTCCGACAATTGGCCTGTATCGATCACTTAAAGGACTGGGACTTTCGACATTTGGCACAAATTTGCGATGCACGCACCGCCGTCTCTTTGGCACGTTCTGGCGCCGATTCACGTTGGTTCGTGCCGGTTCATATGCGCGGCTGCATTAAGAATCCCAAACTGGTGCTTGCCGACTTTCATGACATGCTAGCGCGTTTACGTCCAAATTCTTGCGTTGATAACTTTTTCAACAAATACTTTCCACAACAGTATCCACACGAAGGCATCGATGAATTCTTTACACAGGATCAAGCTAACGCGTTATCTGTACAGGATACGGACATGCTCAAAGAAATTATCGCATTCCTACATCATATAACCAAGGATGAGACGGTTGCGAAGCAAATCATCAACGAGGGTGGTCTGACACATCTTATGGAATTACGTAAAATTTTTGCCGATGATAATGAAACCCTCTCGACACTCTGTAAAGTATTGGCGAATATGTCGCTTGTTGAAGATAGTGTGCAGCATTTCTTCTCGTCCGGTTGGATTGGTGGATTGGCAGAATGGATGAAATGTCCCGATTTACGTTTGCAAGTGATATCGGCCAAAACGATGGCTAATCTCGATCATGATGATCCCAATCATGTGGAATATCCACCCAATGTCTATCCATTGCATCCACGTTTGCGCACGCGCGCCAAGCCCAAAGCTGATATCGTTTTCATACACGGACTGTTGGGCGGTGTTTTCATCACATGGCGCCAAAAGGACCGAAATCCCACCGAATTGGGTTTATATGGCAAGAATGCATTTTATACAAGCGAAACGGATGATGTGTTCTTGGTTGGCGAGCAAAGACGTGGCAATGGTAAACTGTTTAAAAATGGAAATGGAATTAACGCCAGTAATGTTAGCAACGTTAGTGCAAATAATAGCTTAAAGGAGCAAGCAACAGGTTTGCGATTTCTTTTGAAATGTGCCAATATGTAATAATATGAATGTTTTTTTTTGATACAGATCCAATACTGAAAGCAGCTAAAAAGGAGAAAAACAAAACTTTGGAAATTAGCGACGCGGCGACTATGGAACTCGTGGAAGCACTGCAGAGCACCGCCGAGCTTGAGTCTGATTGGGAGGTGGTACATCCAGATGTACCACTGAAGGCGGGGGAAGGTTGTTGTGGTGAATTTAGTGTTCCTGGCAATGAATGGCAAAATCAAGATAACTGTGAAGATTACACTAACTGTTGGCCAATGGAGTGGCTGCCAGATGATTATCCAAATACAAGGTAGCTAGACATGATAATTTCTTTTGTTATAATAGCTAATGTACTTTTTTTTGTATATTTCAGAATCATTGGTATAGACTACACCTCTGCGGTCACAGAATGGTCAGCTAATTTCACAAAGTATTGCCCGTGCGAAAAAGGCCAAGGACAAATAGATGTACGTGCCACATCATTATTGGAACGTCTCTCCAAATCAGATGTTGGCAATGATCGACCAGTCGTTTGGATTGGTCATTCCATGGGTGGCATACTCACCAAATTAATGCTTATGAAAGCCGTCGACGATCCTGATCCGAAAGTTAATCAAATAGCGCATAGCACATCCTCCATTCTCTTTCTGGGCACACCTCATCGTGGCTCATCTATTGCCAAATGGAAGCAACACATGCAAGTGATACTCTCCCCTTCCATTGAGGTAAAAGAAATGGAAGAAGGAGCACCGAAATTACTGGCAATGCACAATCGCTTTATGGCATGTTTACATACATGCTTCCGTAATGTTAAGGTTGTCACTATCGCCGAAGGCGCACCAACAATGTTGACTTCCTTCAAATTTCCATTGCGCATCGTAACTGAGGATTCAGCGCGCCTTGACTACGGCGACTTTTACGTGCTAAAAGATGATCATCTTAGTCTGTCGAAACCGATTTTCCGTCAATCATTCCTCTATCAACGTGTGCTCAAGGTGATCGAAGACTCAGTAAATAGAGACGACAGCCCAACTGAAAAGGTGGAACTACCAGGCACAAAATTCAAAATAGAACCCATCAAAACACCAGCGGAAAAATCTACAGAATCGGTTGCTGGTGGCAGCTTAGTGGAGAAAGTGCGCAGTATTTTCTCGGCAGTTCCACAAATCTCCATCAATATACCGAATGCGCATTGTGAACAGTCAAGACGTGATTAAAAGTAGTAAAACCAATATTTATGCCATAAGGCAGACATCTGGGCTATGTAATGTAAATTTTAAGCTAAACCACTAAGTATTTTATAAAACTCATATAGCTGAAGTAATGTTGTAATAATAGCGACGCTTTTGGCACCCATCTCATTGTAACACTCATCTCACTATGAATTTTTATACTTAAAATCATTAAAATTGTTTATCGGAACTGTTATTTTCATACGCACATGTTTTATAGACTTGACAAAACAAAATTATCTTATTTATATTTATAGATTTAGAATGTAAGTTTGTACTTGAGCTTTTGGCTAAATACAAAATGCATACATATGTTTTTTAGATACCAGTGAGAATAATTCTCTAGCAACTTATCGAATTCGTGATAGTAAAGATAAGTACATAAGAAATTTCGCTCAAATAAAGCAATGAAGAAGTTTGTGAACTTATATATGTAAATGTTTTATTTAAGGGGCACATACAAAATTTTTTTTTTTCAATAAAGTGATATAAAAAGATAAGAAGTATTTAAAAATTACAGAGTGTTTATAAACCCAAGATTTCCATAAAAATTATAGTGAAAATAAACATTTAAACTTACAATTACTTCGAAACGTTATGCCTCCTCTGGTATGGGCTTTGTTAGATCTACAGTTGCGTTTGTCTGCTGTGCTAAGCGTTCTTTTTTCGCTTTCAACCTCTCCAATGCTATACGACGATTTTCTGCTATTCGCGCCATTTGCTCTGCTGTTAATTTGGGAGCAGGAGATGCCGGTTGTGACGGCGGTAGTGGACGCGCTAGGTCGCTGTCATTTAATTTATGGCCTGGTTGGCCACTGTTGGTATATGGTGTAGACATGACTGCATTACCGCGATTAAATGATGGAGTGTGTAAAGTACTGGTACTAGCCCCTGTAAACGTCGCGTCCATTCTATCAGCACCACCACTACTGTAGTGTGCAGGCGTACGCGGCGCTATTTTAGATATGGCAATTTGTTCACCCAACAATGCATCAAACTCGTCAAAAGGTTCATCTACTGCTGCATCTGCATCACCATCCTCCTCTTCGTCATGTGCTTTGTCACCCATGTTTTTCAAGTTTTCCAACATACCCAGACGATAACGTGACATATGTACTTGAAGAGATTTCTTCTTGCCAATACGTTCTATATTTGTCAAGACATCGTCAAATTTGTAATTTGGATACATCCGATGTGCCCAATGTGTCATACGGCGCATCACCTCATCTAGGTCACGTTTTTCATGTCCTTTTCCCTTGAAGCTAATATCTTTGAAATATTCTTCTATTGTATGTATGCCGCGTGGTCCCGTCAAAGTATCCAGAGATAATTTTGGTCTTGGATTTCGCACTGTTCTCTTCTTTGGCTCAACTTTAATGCCCGGCTGCGCTTCACCCGAGTTACCGCCGGCTTCACCTTCTTCGCCAAAAAGATCTTCCCCACCCATGCCATTCTGATCATTTTCTTCATCGCTTGGTAATTCATGTAAATTTCCATTAAGTAAATCTTCGACTACATTATCTTCATATACTGAAGCCATATTTATGTTTATTTGTTTATAACAAGTTAAATTAAAAACAAAAATATTCGCACAAGTTATAAATGTATAAACTTTAGAAATTGCGCCAAAAACAACAAACGACAGTGGTGGCTTTTAATGACTGATAAAACTCACCACTTCATACTGTGTTAATAGTGTGACTCATATTTTTAAAAATCAAGAACAATTGAATTTTTTTGTTAGTATGAACTATTATTCTATAAAAAGCCGAACTCTCCATATTTGGAATGTAAAAAATTTTGTATTTCTTTGATCAAATTAAATAAACAATTCCGAAACTAATAAATTTTCTTCTTATTGGCAAGCCAATTGGTTAGTAAGGCAGTACTGCCAACCTAAGTAGCATGCATGCGCAGCCGGTGGTGGACAAAAGCGTGATGCCAAAAATAAAAATAAACGCCTCTCTACTGTGTAAAATTTTCTTGTCCGATTTCAAATTATAAATAAACGGAGAGAACCAATTCAAATTCGCATAGTAAATAGTTGTAAAGGTACCTGGATCAAGTTTGCATCGGAAGTTAATAAAATTCTTTGTCGGGCAATTGTATTTCAACGTTAAATTGTGGAATCAATTTAAGCAGCAAAGCTACAAAATAGGAAATTTTGCACTGTGTTGAAAAGGTGGGCGAAATTACGCATTTCGTTTTAGCTTAATGGTGGATTCGAGAAAAAGAAACAAGCACAAAAAGAAATTGGCAAAATTGTGAAAACAAAAATTCGTTCAACGCGTGGTGTTATGAAGAAACAGGCGAAGATAGTAAGCGATAATTCAATTGTAAAACATCGAAAACTTAAACGGGTATCGTATGAATAAATAAAATTTAGTAGAGTGGCAGTCAAAATGGAAAATAAGTGTAACAAAACTCCAAATGCCAACAATAAATATATGGATCATGTTTACTGTCATCCAACGGAAAGCAAGAACTACATTAGAGCTAACAACAATGCGGGGGGTGGTGGCGGCGCTGCATCAGTCGCAAATGCGGACTACTTGGCGCTTATAAAAGAAAACAAACAACTACGCGCTATGTTGATACTCCATCTGGACTTAATACAAGCGCAAAGTGATCAACTTCAAGTTAAGGACAAACAACTTGCAGCTCAAAATGAGGAAATTGATGGATTACGTTCAAAGAATCAGCAGCTTGAGACGCAAGTCCAGGAGTTACAGAAACAACTACAACGTCATATAAAACGAACGGCGAATTCGCCACCACCATTGGCAAAAATACAACGCAAAGCAGAACCCATGCTAACAAGTCGTATGTCTCCTGTAACAACGGCAACAGTGGCAGCTCCTGGGGGACAAAATATTATTGGCGAGTGCAATGGTAAACTTATAAGTAAAATTATATTGCATCGTGTTAGTCTGCCTGATCATAGCCCGAATTCGACCACAACCGGTACTTCAGACACTACATCCGAGGCGGATGACAGTGCAGCTAGCAAAACTCAAGCGGAACAAGATGAAAATGACGATTATGCAGAAGAAGAAGATGATGGTGACATGGAGGAAGCCGGCGAAACTACCGGTAATACCACCGAGGATAGTAATGATGTGGTTTCGGTACATTCCAAGCCCCTTGAACAGCAAATAATGTCGCCTATACATGTCACGCGTGGAGCTAAACCTATCCGACAATTAACAACACCTGTAACAGCAGTTCCGGCTACAACAAATGCTTCGATGCCAGTAGTGCCATCTTTGGTCCCCACCATTACAACGACAGCAACCACAACACAAGTATGTGTTACGCCACCAACACCAAGTCGTGGCAAACAAATGCCACTAATGTTGTGGCATGCACCAGATCTGCAATCTGATGAATCTGCAAGCTGTGAATCACTGGGTGAACTCTCTGACCAGGTATATTCCCTCACACACAAATTTTATGATTTTATTAATTGCATGTTATTTATTTCAGCGATCTATGGTAGCATCGCCAGCTTCACCGAAAATTGAAAGTCAGTCAAAGAAAGCAAAGAACATCACAACTCATTCGCTTCGCAGCAGTACACACTTACAAACTCAACTACGGCAAAACAAATCTCGTCGCTGTGCTTACATATCAACGGACCAGATGTATTGCACGCGTGCGTGGGAGGACGAGGAGATTGTGGCCGATGGCTACGAATTTATGAAGGAAGAAGTTGAAGCGCTACACGCTGATGCACCCATGTTAGAGATACCCAAATGGACAGAACACGAACTTACAGTATCTTATTGCATTGAGGGAACCGAAAATTTATCCGACGAAGCATTCCTTAAACGTCATGAAAAGTTAGAATTAGCGGAGAAGCGCCGAAAAAAATGGGATGTACAGCAAATACGTGAACAGCGACGCATAGAAAAATTGAAGCGACGTCACTGCAAGGACGAAATCCAAATACCACCCGATCAACAGCCGTTATTGAGTTTTTATCCACAACCGGATGCAATACAGACCATTTGCTTTACTAATGACCTACCTGTGCAAGCCTTTGGTGAGCTGGTACCAAAATTAAGTGCATTGAATGATTTCGACTTGCCATGGTTAGATGCATTAAATAGTACACGCACACCAGGATCATCAGCGACGGGGTCGATTGTTACATTAGCACATAGTCAAGCCGGCTCAAATCTTTCCTCTGCCCAGGGGCAACAACAGTTATTAAACTCAACTTTTGTTTTTGTAAAAAAGCGCAAACGTCAACAAAGCGGTACAACTGGCGGCACAGGAGGCGCACAAACGACACGGCAGCGCGGTGCATTACGCAGGGCAGCGGCTACAACAGCGACGCCAGCTGCGGCAGCAGTGATGCCAGAACAAACTGTGATATCACAACCAGCCGTGACGGAAACTGCGTTAGCAACGGCTTCGTCAGCATTGCCTAATCGTAATTTGTCGACTGTAACAAATGAGAAAGTCAGCGAGGGACCGTCAAAGTAGTTAAACTTCATCGCCGCTTTTAATAGCGTCTATATTTATATGTTTAAAAAATTTCGAAGCTACTTGCGGAACTCATGTTGGTCTGAGAAAAGTTAAAATTAATTTCTACTTGAATTGCGGTGCAACACCATGCATGATTGATTTAATTTGTTTATTATTTTTATGAAGCCTTTGAATATTTCTTCTTTTACTAAAATATCAACACACATATACAAATTGTATATACGAATTTATAATTTAATATGTTCATTGTTCATATTTTTGAACTTAATACAAAAGAAAAACACCAATATAGGCATGAAAGTGGAGAGCCACCTACTAGTTTTCGGATTTTTGAAACTAAAAATGAAACCTCTGCACCTAGGAACTCTACCAGTTTTAATGGACGCTGCGTTTAGAAGCTTACCGTTTGTAAATATTTTCAGTTTATATATAAAAAAATTCTATAGCAGATTTATTTGGCACGTCTTGACAACGTTGTATTTTTTTGTGTATGTCTTAATAGCTAACACAAAATTTTAAAACGATATATTGTAATTTAGTGATAGCTTCAAAAGTAAAAAGTAGAAAATTCAAATATACTATACACATATGAAACGAACTTGAAGAAATATAGCGTGAGATTTTTGAGCTTAAAACACAAATAACTGTGGTCCAAAAGTAGCTTAAAATTTTTTTTAGTATAATATTGGATAAGGCAAGATATGGCGAGAAAACCAAATTAGTGCCGAATAACTTGTATTTATGTGTGCGTATAATGTGTAGAGCGTGACAGTGGTCTAGAACGCCACTAAATTTTTATTTATTTAACTTGAATTGTGTTATAAAAAACAATATTTTTTCTTTTCTTGGTTTTTGTGAAAAGTAATGAAGAAATTTATTAAATGGGCATTATTCAATTGGATTTATTTTACAAATGATATCAATTATATATTTTATATGCATACATACTTTGTAGTGTTCGTACTGAATTGATAATAAATCTTCGACAATAAACGAAGAATAGTTGAGAAATTGTCTAGGAACACATTTAATTTATTATTTTACTAGTTTATTTTGTGGACAAATTGCAAAAAAACGCATTCTAATGCAATATAAAACGTCTAACACATACAAATGAAGCTAAATTCTATTATATGTATGTTTATAATATTTAAAGTTATTTTACGTTTTCAATATAAATTAATTTGGCAATAAAACGTATGCAGTGAAACGCCTGTTAGTGTATAAGCATGATCTAAAATAATTAGTTGCTTTAAAACTTTACATTAAATTTACGAACGATTAACGAAACCAAAAATTACAAAAAGTGCATTTTCGTAGGCGAAATTTAGAGAGATAGCAGTCAAATTAGTGTAAATATTATATGAATTATGTAAGTGGTGTGAACAACAGACTAAAGTTATAATAATAATTTCTATTCGCAATGAACTCAATTCGCTCGAGCGTTTGTGCGTTTATTTTGTCAAATTCTGTTGTTGAACACCAAAAATATCATCTTATTATACTTGTTTGTTAACTATTACGAATTTGAAGTGTACACATAATATTTATTTATTTTCTTGTGTATAATAGATGTAAAGAATGTACGAGTAAAATTAAAAGTAATTGAATTATGTGTTTACACATGGAAAGCATGTTGTGGTACTTTTATTGAATAGAAAAAACTAGAATGCATCGAAGTAGCACTATGCTATAGTGAGCCGATCCGCACAATTATCCGCTTGTTTACATTTAGCCAAGTCAGCAACCTTTGTTTATATTAGGGGTCAGTGACCCTTTTGTTTACATTTTATTAGGTCAATAACCCTTTGTTCACATTTTATGAGGTCAATGACCCCTTTGTTTACACTTTGCAAGATCAACAACCCTTTTATTTTACATGAAGTTAGTGACTCTCTTGTTTACTTTTGTTTTGCCAACTCCACGACCTTTCTTTATATTTAGCCAAGCCCACAACCTTTGATTTAATTTGAATTCAAATTTCAAATAAAATAGTTCTCAAACAAGCACTTGATTCCCATCGTTCAGTTTGTATGGCACTATAATAGTCGGATATCGGGGTCTTTCTTGAGAATAAAAGGACGTGTGCAAAATTTCAATTCAAAATCTCTAAAAATGAGGGCTAATCTCGTATATACAGACAAACGGATATGAATAAATCGTGTCAGTTCATCATGGTGATTGTTTTTATATAAATGTGATTGATAGCACTAGAGATATAACACGGTAACATCTATTGACAAAATACGAAACGACTTTTTCGATTACCCAATATATTTTATAAGGCTTCCGATGTTTTCTTCCGGGTTTTACAACCATCGTAACAAACTTAATATACCTTGTTCAAGTTAAAAAAAAGAAAAAGTTTTAACTTTATACCCTTCACAAATAAAAAAGTTTTCATTCAAGAACTTTATTTTAACCGTTCAGTTTGTATGGCAGCTATATGCTACAGTGGTCCGACATATGAGGTCCCGACATATGATTTCTATTTTTATAGAAAGACATATGCAAAATTTCTGATTGATAACTCAAATACTTAGGGGCAGAAGAGACAAAATATCAAAAATAAAATATTTCTCCTATATGCTTTCTTTTACATACGTACATATATGAACGGATTTATTTTTATAATAATTTTATGCATACAGGTATAATACTCGTATTACAGATTGACTTTACAAATTGACAAGTTACAACTTTAAAATTGACTGTGATTATATATGTATATGATGTGCAGCTAGTATACGCCGTGTGCTCTAGTCGGTGAATGATTGCACGAAGGCGATATGCTTTTAACGAATTATTTTACGCTTTGCGTAAGATATTTATCAGCTGTTGTCTGCCACACTTCATCTATATCCGCGAAGCGATTACGCCACAATTCTTCAATAATTTTCCAACCTTCCTCTTGTGTTACCAAAACATATTCATTAGACGGATCCAAACTGTGCGTATATGCACCCATAACGAGACTTTGCGCTAAACGCGCTGCTACACAGTACTTCAATAGTAAACGTTCATCATTACTTATTGGACGTATATCGGTGTAACCGGCAAGGAAGTAACCACCGCTTTCTAGTGATTTTGCTTGCAGTATCATATAAGTGAGGGCAATGCCGATTTCGAATATAATTGGCGATTTATTTGTATCACCAAAATCTATAATGCCCTTCACTTTGTATTCGCCGCTTGCGGAAGATTTCGATTGCTCAACAATGATATTTTGTTCATTATAATCGCCATGTATGATTTGCTTCTCCAGCTCATCTATTTTATTGAGTACATTATTTTCGAATGAGTCGATAATTTCCTCAACAATTGCTTTGCGTTCGTGGTCCTGTAAAACATAGAGGAATTCTCTCAATTGCGGTATAGATTCTAGCATCCATAGAGTTTTATGTGTATCATAGGCGTCGTGGTGGAAGTTCTGTGTGAAGTAAACAAAAGTAATTTAGATAAGGACTTGTATGTATATTTTTACGAAATTACGCACTTTCAGCGCTCTGTCGATCTTAGCTATGTATTCTCCGCTCTTATATAGCAGATAATTGGATTTTTCTACTTCATGAAACATCTGGCCAGGTACAAACTCTAGCAGACGTACAACATAGTCTGCGCCATTCATGTGCTCGACCGAAAAATATTTGCCATTCACATTGGTTATAGGTGTGGGACAAACGATACCTTCTTTGGCTAGGGGTAAATGAAGTAAACATATTGTTATATTTTTAAATAAAATATATTAACGAATGAATGGGTATGGAAATCTTACACAAATACATCATCAGGTGATTCTGCGCATCAATAAAGTCTGTCTTTTTTGAATCCAACGCATTCAGTATTTTCAAAACATAACCATGCGGCCATGGCGTAGCAATAATTGGATTTTTTATATTCCTGAAAATTAAAAAAAAAAGTGATATAATACCTCTTGAAAATTTTCACTTTATGTCTATTACAACTCTAGGTATTAACACTAATGACGTATTCTGAATTCAGTTTTTAAGACATATCAACAACAAATTGTCTGCCATTAATTACGATATATCTCATCTATATCTATGTATATGTATTTGTTGGTAATTTTATATTTTTTTACAATAGTCCGTTATTTTTAAATTGTTTAAAAAAGTTCATTGCAAACTTTGATATTCAGCTTTTTCGCTTATTTATCAAATGAATCTGAACTGGCAATACTGCTGAAAGCTTTGCAGTCAGCTGATTCGCAATGACAGTTGTTTTTTGGCGCCAAATGTAAACTATTTTTCATATATATAATACTTGATTTGTTTGTTTATAACAACACTAGTTATCCCAAATTAGTACGAAATCATAATAGTTAAAATATTCAAGTTGTGAAAAAGTAGGACTTTTTTGTGCTAAAATGGGCATTACGGGCCTTATAAAATTTCTGGGGAAAGCTTCATCAGATATACATTTAAAGGATATACGAGGCAGCACCGTTGTGGTGGATACGTATTGTTGGTTGCACAAAGGCGCTTTCGGCTGTGCTGAAAAGTTGGCGAGAGGTGAAGATACAGACCAATATATGCAGTATTGTATGAAATATGTGGAGCTGCTGTTAAGTTATGATATCAAACCAATTTTGGTATTCGATGGTAGACACTTGCCTGCGAAAGAACTGACTGAACGACGGCGACGGGAAAGCCGAAAGCAATCACGCGAAATGGCTTCAGCATTGCTCCGTGCTGGAGACAAGGAAGGTGCACGTTCACATATGCGTCGATGTGTTGATATAACACATGAAATGGCTTTGCGTGTAATACGTGAATGTCGGCTGCGGAATGTCGATTGCATAGTGGCACCGTATGAAGCGGATGCACAAATGGCCTGGTTAAATAAGGTCGGTGTGGCACAATATGTTATAACCGAAGATTCCGATTTGACATTATTTGGCGCAAATAAAGTCATATTCAAGCTGGACTTGAATGGCACTGGATCACTCGTAGAAGCAGACAAATTTTATTTGGCAATGGGGTGTAAAAGGGATAACTACAATTTTGAGAAATTTAGGCGCATGTGCATACTGTCAGGTTGTGATTATTTAGATTCGCTTCCTGGCATTGGATTAATGAAGGCGTGTAAATTTATACTGATGACGGAACAAGAAGATATGTGGAAAGCACTGCGAAAAATACCGTCTTATTTGAAAATGAAAAATTTACAGGTACGTAAAGTTAAAAATGACTTTGGCTGCAAATTTTTAGCCAAAATTGAAATATTGATTGATTTCCTCTTTTTTGTGGACAACTGTAAGTGCGCAAATCTAAAAGGTTCAAATTAAATAATTATTTTCCATTCATAGGTGGATGACGAATACATTGAACAGTTCCATAAAGCGGAAGCAACATTTAAGTATATGTTTATCTATAATCCGTTTGAACGGCGTATGGAACGCTTAAATGAACTCACTGAACCCAGCACAGAAGAACGCTACTGCTCCAATGCAGGTGTAATAATTGACGACCAAGAACGCGCTTTGCAGCTCGCGTTAGGAAACTTAAACCCATTTACATTTAAAGAGTTAGACAACTGGCATCCGGATAGGAATTATGGATTTGCGCAGGCAACGAATAATAAAATCAAACGCGCCAAACATAAAAGCATTTGGCAAGAAAAATATCAAGCATTTTCCAACGGTCATATTTCGAAGGATGTGGAGAAGGACGACAAATGTGCCTTGGATTTTAGAAAAGTAGATTTTTCAACTAAATTTATTAACGAAGAAATTACCGAAAATGCACGTGCGGAGCGCGCCAAACCTGAAGAAGCGGAAATTTTTTCTATGTATCAATATAAGGCTACCGAGCTAGAAGAGCCAAGTGCCAAGCGGCGACGTTACAGTAGCGAAAGCAATAACGATTATGCTGATGAACACAAAAAATCAGAAGCAACTCTAAATGTGGTTTTTACACACAATAATCATAACCCTTTTGCCAAATTACAATGTATAGAAGTAGCGAAAAGTGCCAAAACCGTTTGTGAAAATTCATCTCTGTTGAAAATACTCAGCCCTAAGAAAGCGCGTTGTGAAGCTAATTTAAGGAAGAGTATTCCCTTAAAGAGTCCTAAAAGTCCGTTAGATAGATTGCAGGAAACGGCCATAGTTAAAAGTCGATTTTTTTCGAACAATGTCAACGAAGTCAGCAGAATCAAGAAAAATGTAAGCAGAGATTTAACTGCCGAAATAAATTCAATAGAAAAGCAATCGTACCAAAAGGGGGAAAAACTAGCACTGCTCTATGACTCACCATCGCCGAAGAAAAATTTACTTGGAGAATTTAGCGCTGCCATGAAAAATGAAGAAAAAATTAATATTAGCAAAAAAGAACACAAAAGCTGCGTAAACGATGATGAAGTGTTAGAAGAAGATGTCGCTAGTACGCGCCCTTTGAATTTGGATACTAACTTTATTGCAGATGATATTGTAGATAATGGAAGTAAAAATAGTATAGATAATGCTATAACGATATCCGATGAAGAAGATAATGATAACAGCAAATACGAAAATTCTAGTCAAACAATAACACCAACATCACAAAAGTCCAACAACTCGACAATGTTTTTCAAATCGCAAGAGAAACAACGCCTGGGTTTAACGCGTACGAAATCCAAATCGACATTAAAAACACAAAAGACAAATGGAAAATCTAAGTCAAATTCCACGATTGGCACAACAACCGCTATGTTGCAGAGTCAAACGCGTTTAACTATGTTTGGCTTCCAAAAACGACCCACTTTGAAGTAGTGTTGTAAGCAATAATGTTTTGTATGTATATGTGTAGTTTTGATATGTACGTTTATATGCGTTAATGTTACATAGTATTTTCTACTATTTATTATGTGTATTATCTGTTATATACACCTTTAAGTATTTGAGTGAAGTTAGCCTAATTTAATTTACGTTTCATTATAGTCTAGAAAATTATGTGTGTGGTTGATTATCAATCAAATAAAGGCTAAGAAATTAACACTGATATAAATTTAAATTTTTTACAATATCAATATTTTTGTGTGCTCACATACAAAACAGTAATATTTAAAGTATCAGAAACTTTAAAAGTTTAAGAGTTACTTGCAAATCCAGAAATAGGTGCTATGCCTTTTTTTAGTTTAGATTAGGTTTCAAAAAGAAAGGGAAGCTCAAAAAGAATACAGTTACAACTTTTCTTCAGTTATGTTTGTCATTTGTGTTACTTCTGTGCATTGACATACAAATAGCTAAACGAAAATTTTTTATAGTAATTATTCCAGCTTTAGAAATTGGTTGCGTAGTAATACTAATGCGAGGTAGGGAAAACTACCTACTTATCATTTGACAAATGAAAACTTATATAACTATCTAATTGCCAAGCTATTGTAGACGATAATTTATTGGCGAGAGAGTCACAAGCTCTAAACAGTCATTTGGAAACGGTACAGTGATGAGAAATATGATTGAAGATGCGAAGTTTACTTTTGTACATATGTCAATATTTTATATTACTATTTGCCAATTCCATAGCACTTGTAAGTACGTCGAACTTTCAGACTTGCTATTACATTCTTACATACATATATTATTATCTCGAATATATGTATGTATATAGTATATATGTACGTATATGTATGGGATCAAATTAAGTAAATATATATACATATATACATACATACATACATACTACGTGTAAATAGAAATGATAAGTAATCGGTCACGTTCGATTGTCTGCTATAATTGTATGGATGCAATGAAAAAAGTTATACACCATCAACAAATTAACCGTCAATGAAGATACATTCATACGTATGAATATATGTGCATTGGTGCATACGTGTGTATGGATTTGTATATCTAAAAATATTTGTGTCATGTAAACTTGCGTAAAAGGGTACAAATACGTAAGTATACATATATACATATGTATATGCATATGAAAGTGCAGTCATATGTGGTCACAAGTAAACTTTTGTACAAATACAATTTTCTTGCAAATAATCATTGTAAATATTAATAATTAGAAGCTGTTTGATGAAAGGTACATGAAAGGTAGTTTCGCTGCGGCGTTACAGCTATAAAAAATGTTTTACGGCTTACCGGCTGGTAGTCACGTGCCTGCTACTGAAGGGAGTTTTTAAGTTATACAATCTATATATACATATATAACACAATTTATAATAAATATATCCATGAATATAGATTTTACGTATGACAATAACAGAAATACATACAATTAATGCTATGTGCTATCTATTTAAGAAAAGCTAGTCGAAATGAAAAAATCGAATGTGAAAATTTTGATTATTTCTGGAGATGCTACTTTCGGAAGTTTCTACACATAAATATTGTAGCTGCAATTTAGGCTGATGTAACTTTTTTTAGTAATTTTTTCAATAAAAGTTATATTGTAATTTTAATGCTTACCAGTCCGGTTGTATAAGATAATTGCGATCATCATATGATATCAACTCTTTGATCTCATTAATTGTTATGCCATAGAGACGTCGTACTAACGATTCCACATTTTCAGCGGTCACTTTTGGCTTAATATTTGAGCCTGGCTGTAATAATTCACTTTTATTTGCATTATTAGAGTCATTGTTGTCATTAACATTATTATCGGCTACGTTCGACGCGTCGCTGTTATTGTTCGCCACAACGCATTTATTAGCTAAATCATATTCATGATTTAATGTATAGGATTTCTTCCTTAAGCTAGTCAATTCGACATTATTCCACTGTTCCATGATATATGTAAAATAGCACTATGTCTGTTGAGACTCGTGACTTAGAATTTTAATTCGGTAATTCTGCGTCAGCCCTCTGAATTGAAAATGAAAAATTAGCGAAATATTTGAAAAATAAATATATATAATAAGCTTGCTGCCTCTAGGCACTTTACTGCTCACCGGCACAAATGCGAATGCTACTCACACATGTATGTCTCAAATGATATTCCGTGTTTCCCTCGCTCTTCATACAGCTAAAACGCAGCGGTTGTTGTTTGCTTGTTGTTTTATAAACTTCGTTGTTGTTGTTATTTTAAGTTATTTGTTATTTAGTTTTTTTTTTATTTTGTGTACTTCATTTGTTGAACTCTTATTGTTAAAGTTGTTTATCTTTGCTTCATTTTAACTCTCTCCACGACGCTTCTATCTCACTGAAGCTGCTTTGATCCATATAGCCTCATGTGGGTTGAACGATGTTTGCATTGCTTGCTTGAACAATTTGGCTGTAGATCAGAATGCAAAATATCAACGTTAAATTGTTACTGCTAGTATGAGATACTCATCATCTCTCTTGAGTGTGTGTACTAAGTAAATATATAAGTGTATGTCATATCTATAGATTTTAAATATCTTTGTGTATAAAAGTCGCAACCTCTGTCTAAGTAATGAAAGCTGATTTTGTTTGTGTGTACATTTCATATAAGACCGTAAATAGATACGTCATGATAATGCGTTTAATAATAAAAGTTTAAAAAGATAATTGATTAGTTTTGAATGCAAGTAAGTAAAATGTCATCAAAATATCATTGTGTAAATATTTTTAAACAAACGTTAAATAATAAGTCATAAGTGTCGAGTCGTAGGAGTAGGTGAAATTGTATTCATATGTTTGTATGTTCGTGCACATACTTATGAATATATCAGTAAGTATGACCAACAATGTTCCCCTCAAATTGTTCGTGTATAGTAGTTGGTTAAGATGGTATATATCTTCTCAACTTTTAGATACAAACGTAGCTATTTACGGATATGCAAGATTCTCCCCCAAGTGTTATGAGCACTAATAGAATTATATCGTTAAGCTTTAAGTGAAATTAGATTATATTGTTGTTATTGTTGTTGTAGCAGTAATCTAAACTCTATTTGGAGGAAAGTAAATTAGATTATCATAAGTGTTGCTTGTTAGTGCCAGTTTTGATTTGATTTAACTACATAATATAAGAATTATGTTTGAATTTTACTCAGAAGATATATTCCAAAACAGAGAAGAATAGAGGATAACAAATAATTAAGGTAAAATGTATTGTATGAATTATTTTCTTAATTTAAGTTTAAAAAGAGAAGTATTTACAGTTCTTACTAAACTCATGCCCTTGATATTATAATTGCACAAAAGCACTTACATATATTTTCCCCGTTAATAAACTACTAGTGTATATACCTCAATTAAGATCATGATAAATGTTAATATTGACATAGTAATATTACAATAATATTTAAATATAATAAGTGCTAAAACCCGTTCCATTGCAATGCTATTATTTGCATTTTCGTCCATACTTACGCTAATTTGTTTGCATTTCCAATAAAAAATAAACATTTGTAGATATCTAGTTTGTGGACGTCTTTGCGTAACGTACAGACAGGTGACAGTTTAGTTTTACCCATAAAACTATTTATCGCAAATACGTTTAAATATATTAAGTAAATTAAGAAAAATATATTTTTATTTCAATTTTATTTACTACAATTATAACCTGCTGTTTGTTCGCAACAGCTGATATAACAAAAACAATAAAAGCTTTCGCTAAAAGCTTTTACATTTTAGCCGATTTTACATAGCACACAACCCTGCTCAAAATATTTTTTTAAATTGTTTCCCTTTGCATGTGAAAATAATGAAAATTAATTAAAATATGTACACTGATCAGAAAATTTAAAAACAGACAGAAATTTTTTAAAAAACCTTGAAATAACTAACATATTTTAAATACACATCTTAAAACAAAATATGCCTGTCATAATGCAACTCTTCCGTTGTATGCATTCCGTTGTTCTTCTGCACATATGACTTTTTGTATGTAAACATAACCAAACAAATTAACTAAATTCATTTTAAGCGCCTTTTAAATTGGCAGAAGTCTTCCGAAATATAATTGAGTTTATACTTTAATAATCAACCACAATGGATCAATTATATATTGAAATTGAAATAAATACACGTAATGATAATACAGAAATATATAGCAGTATAGAGTCTTTTATGGCTTTATATATGTACCGGTACTTGCAATCGCCCTCAAACATTAAATTGAATTTTGTGCGGACAACCATCCGGGGGGCAAAACTTCGTATACGTTCAGAATACCTTAGACGGGAGTTAACGGAAGAGAAAATTCATTGTAAAGAAGCAACAAGTGTAGAGGCCATAAGAGACCTTAGACTGCCAATTTATGCAAAAGACGAAAATACCTTTATCGCGGGTATGTGCGCTGTTTGCAGAGAACTTGTAGCGCGGCAGGAATGCCTAGAACGACGCAAGTTATTGGGTTTTAAAGGTGCTTGTTTGCTGGCACCAGCAGAATCTTCTATTTGGACACGATTTTGTGAAGTTGATATCGTGGATGCCATGAATCGTTTATTAAGTACCTTGCAGTCGGGTGGTAGCCTGGACGAAATTCCGAAGGAAGTACCACGATTTGAACGACACATGAACGAACCAGTGCGAATGCATAATATTTACAAAACCGCCCGTGAACAGGCGCAACAACAGAATTCTGGTGCTGGAACAAAGAAGAAAAACAAAGTAATACTCGATTGCAGTGTACCTAAAGAGAAGTTACCAATTGAACATCGGTTTGCTGAAGGCATTAGTTTTACCATTGCAGATATAATTTTATATACATTCATGCGTTTAATATTTAAATATTGCAAAGATATGCTAATGCTTTTTCCATTAACGTCTACATGGCTTAGTGAGGTAATCTTAAAGATACTTGTTTGTTGATTGATATTTAATTTTTCATATTTTTTTTTTATATAGATTGACATTTTTGATCCTAGTTGTTATCGCATATTGAACGAATTGTATCTGCATGAACAACGTTATGAATCATCAACTCTACTTACTATACCAGATTGTGAACCTGCCAGCCTTTATAAGAGCGATCCGAAACGCTATAAACCCCGAAACCGAATCTATACTGAACAAAGTGAAGTAGATGCTGCATTGACTAAATTAGAAAAGTTACAGCTGCAGTTTAGTAGTGAATCCACAAATACATATGAGAAAAAACATATCGATTGGGAATTAATAGAACCGGACCAAGAAAAAAATTCGGCATTACCACGCGAACGTATTATACGTAAACGTCAGCAATTACAGAATGTAGCTAATGCAGTGGTCTCTTTAGCAATACCAGGCAATAGGATCATTGATTTTTGCAGCGGAACAGGTCATTTGGGCATATTATTAGCTTTACAATTACCAGACTGCATTATAATATTAATGGAAAACAAGGCAATATCTTTGGAGCGAGCGAAACAGCGGGCCACACAATTAGGTCTGAAAAATTGTCGCTTTTATCAGTGCAATATTGATTATTTCGAGGGACATTTTGATGTTGGTACATCATTGCATGCTTGTGGCACCGCGACGGATATAGTACTTCAGCAGTGTCGTCGATCGCGTGCAGGATTTGTTTGCTGTCCTTGTTGTTATGGATCACTGCAACCAATGCCACACATCACATATCCGTTAAGCGAGTGCTTCCGGGCAACATTGACCGAAAGAGATTATTTATATATAGCGCATACAGCTGACCAAGCCCATGAGTTGGGTACCTTGAATTGTCGTCCAGAAACCACACGTCAAGGACAGTTGTGTATGGATATAATTGATACGGATCGAAAACGCCAAGCCGAGGAAGTCGGATATGATGTAATTCTAACTCGTTTAAAGCCAGAGCAATGTACGCCTAAAAATCGTTTGTTGGTCGGACGTTTTACGAAAAATAGCTGACATATAATAAGTTTATACTAAGTTACTGATGACTACGACATTTTTTGTTAAGATTCCTTTAAGAAGTAAATGTGTCAGTTTTTATTAGAAAATTGTTTTCCTTTTATTTCTCCAAACAAGCTCAAACATCATATCATTGAGATTATATCTATGAAAATCGGATTTTTGTGGGACACGCACTCAAATATTCATGTTTTAGCTTCACAACATTTATGCATTTCCATTATTTAAATTTTATGTTAATTTATTTTTTCTATGCCTTAATTAAGTATAGTCCACCGCGCAACGCTAGAACCAAATGAAGCACTGAGCCACCTTGCACTTTGTAATCGGCGGCGGTTTTGTCGTCATTCCTAAAACACAAAAGTAAAATATTTGTATAGTATATAATATGCACAAATTCTAAAACTATTAAGTCTATTACAAATTTTAGAACACAATAAAAGTTGAAGTTTATAGCGTTAAATTTTGCATAAAAGTCTTCAATCATACATACATACTTTTACTATTACTCAATATATGTTAGTAAATTAACATGTATTCAACTTACATTTGCTTGCCAGAGAAAATAAGTCGCTGTTGCTGTGGTGGTATTCCTTCCTTCTCCTCTACTCGCTCCTTGATTCTATCCACTTTGTCTGTAGGCTCAATGTCGATTTCTATTTCCTTGCCGGTTAGTGTCTAATGTCAGTTACATTTATGGACAATAATTATTAGTCAAGAAGCAATTATGTTTTTTGATTCAAGATATTTGTAGTATTCGGCGAACCTAAAGTGATGATTCGCGAATTCTGTCGCCTACATAAAACGAAACACTTTTACTCACCTTTACTTTAATCAACATGTTGCGTACTAAAATAAGATATTTCGTTGAAGTTTTCTCGAAATGATAATCAGAATGTTTTGATTTTCTAACTTTATTTCTCTATTGGCGTACACCCTTCTATTTTTGCACAAAATTTACCGCTACCGCTTATCCAAAATTAATGTGTAAAGACAATTGGAATGACATTTAGTAGCTACAGTTGTTGCGCTATTGCGAAATGGCAAAACGTTACTAGACAGGGTGACACGGCGGTATATATAATTTTTTAGTTCGTATAATATTGATTAGAATGACGATTATTAAAGTAATTACTATGCAATATTTCATTAAACATTTAAGTATTATTACTAAAAAAACATATTTATATTTTAAGATTTTAGAAAGGAGCCTCATTTATTTTTGTCGAAGTAAAAATTCAGTTCTTAGTTCCAAGTGAACTTTGGCTTAAACATTTCACGATGTAAGCACCATATTATTATAACCTAGTTTATAAGTATAGGCAACAAGGACTAATACGGAAGCAAATTTAAAAATGCAAGTACAAAAAGAGTTTGTTTGTTTATTTATTTTAAATAAAAAATTGGTATAAAATTATTATTTTTGTACATTTCTCTACATAATTTAACTATTTTGAGATCAACGATCTTTGTATGCACTAAATTAATCTGCTTAATTTATTTTGTGCTTCTACACTTTCTGAAATTAGACGAACGTCTCTGGCATATGTACGACAGCAGCCACCGATGATTTTCGCACCCAATTTAGACCATTCAGGCACGTAGCTTGCCAATGGTACACAATGTTCGCGCCCTTGCCAACCCTTCGATACATCGTAAACTTCTCCGCTGTTCGGATACACAACCAGTGGAATCTTCTCGGCATCAGGTGTATTACCGTTTAAACTTTTGAACAATGGTGTAACAAACTATTAGTGAATGAGAAAATATTTATAAATTATAGATTAAAATATATTATCATATGAAAAATTTACCCCCGGATGCACGCAATTAACACCTATTGCCAAGCATTTACTCCGTGCGTTGCGTTCACCTAATAGTTCCCACAACGAGCGTGCTGCATCTGCAAAATTTTCCCCATGCGCTAAAGTGTTTTCATCCTTACATTGATAAGCTATCCAATATTTAACATCTGGATAATCATCACACAACATTTCTACCAACGCTTCCGCTTCAGCCTGACAGGGGATTGTCTCGATGGCCAACGCATCAACGCCAGCTGCTAAACAAGCATCAATACGTGTACGATGCCAATCGGTAATCTCTTTCAGCGTAACATGGTCTACATAATCGCCAGTGTATTCCGAGCCGTCATGCAAATGGGCTCCATATGGACCGATTGAAGCCAATATGAGAGGGAAACCTGAAAACAGAAATTAGTACAGGGTGACCATTTTTGTAAAGTTTCCGTTTCCGAAAGTTCAAATAAAAAACTGTGTGTACTGAACGTCCGTTTCCGTTCCGTTCTGTTCCGTTTCACACTTGTACGCGCTTAATCGATAGCTTTAAAATTATAACGCGTGTGGTTGATTTTCATGTGTAGAATCAGTGAAATATTATAATGTTAATTGTGTTAACATACCATCGGGTACGTGCACTTTCGCTTCGCAACATTCCGCCAAGTATTTATCTTTAGCAATATGCGCTAAACGCACTGTTTTCTTCATCAACTCAATGCTTTGCTCAACATCCAAGTCCAAGTAGTCTACATAACCTTCAACACTGCACTGGTAAGTGTTAGTCAGTATGATATCGGCACCATCTATAAATATGTACGTATATGTATTTGTTGGTATATTAAACATTTATTTTTTAAATAGTTCTAATATTGTATATAAATATACGTATAGGTATGTATGCATGTACATGTATTTGCTGGCATATTTCTGCTGTTACAAAATCGCTCATCATATCAATGCTCAAAGTCATTTTAGTATTATTTATTCAATGTACGTACATATGTACATACATCCATACATATTTATATATATGAATATATTTCATTTGACAAGAAAAAACAAAAAACATCTTCGCTTACTTTGCAAAAAATCTAAATGTGTATTGATAACAGCCGCTGGATTCGTAGCGTTGAATCTAGCGCTCCATAGCGGATCACCATCAACGGCGTTGCCAACATGCACCGTCATTTGTGTGCCAAAACCGCCGTCTTTGGTCAGTATCCGTGTTGGGCCCATGTTAAGAAAAGTTTAACTGGAAAAAATTTCAATTTATATTAAGCTCGTATTAAATGATGCATAATTTATATTAATCGAATCGAAAATAATTTATATGTATAATTATATATGTATGTATGCTTATAATTGGTCGCAAACTATGCACATATGTGCACATGTGTAAAAATAGTTCTGAAAAAATATAAGTTTTTTTACAGTATCGCTTATCACAACATTTACGTTACATTTTCGCAACAAACCATTTAATTAACTTTCAACCGGTCTGCCAACAGATCTTTATTATCACCTTCAAAATAGGTCCTTTACCAATAAAAGCATGCCAAAGCTTAATCAAATTTTCTCTACACTTGGCTGTAATGGCCTTCAGTGTCTTCTGTGTATTTTTTCTGATTATTTTTGGAGTTCCATTTGCTAGATTGTTAGGCAGTTTCGACGTCACATTTATAAATCCACGTCTCGCCATCAGTAATAATGCATTTGAATAATACAGTGTCCTTAGTTAAGTTGTCAAAAATTCGTTTGCGACTTCAACAAAAAGCATTGAGACGTGTGTGTCGATTACTAAGAGATGTTGAGATCCTTTGCTATACCTCTGAAGATCAAATTCCGCATGAATATTTTTATATTTTTTATCGATGCGGTTTGTGTACGCGGATTAAAAGGGTCAAATTTGATCAGATATGCATATATGTATATATATATAAACCGTTATGTCCAATCATTAGCATTGTCATAAAGTCTACATAAATACATACCAAATATGCAAGGTAAAGTGAATCTCTCAGCAATCTCACCAAACGTTTCCCAACTGCGAGCTCTCAAAAGTTTCGTCTTTCTTGTTTACTGAATTTTTTAATTCTGTTAGCAGCTTTCCTTTTTGCGGTTTTCTAATGTAGGTCATGTTTGTACCCAATGCTTTAAGACCACTGTCACTTTTTAAATAATATATCAGTATACGTCGCAGCATTCTTTTATTCTTTGCATAATGTGTATGTTTGCATTGTGTTCGGTTGCAAATATTGTTCATTTACGAAACAATGTGCAGCTTTGCATCTATTTATAATTGTATATATATTTTATTGTGTACTACGCTGAAATAATCTAGACGACAAGTGCAATGAACTTAAACCACTTTGTTGTTAGGAGCATTCACACAATGATATACTATAAAGGTTCCTATGCAGTGTTCATGAACTTTGTCAGCAGTGATTTCTGCTGCTTAGGCTACATAGTATGTGTGGTTATTGTTGTATTTGTGATAACTGTTGCTAGGTTATATTTATATACGTCGCAGTTTTGTTTACAAAAGTTGACTTCCAACCAGATTCCTTTCAACCTTTAGTTGGCGCGTTGTCTATGTTTTGGAGCAGAATTCTTTAATCTTTAATGATGGATGGTTTTCTGTCGCAGTTTTTGGTTAAAAACAAAATATAGAAAACGTTTCGAAATCGAAACTAATACGAAGTGTTTATTATAAAAAAAAAAAAACATAACCAAATTCTTTAATGAAATTTTGGAAACCGAAACTGATATTAAGTTTTTATTAAAAAAAAGCTATGAAGTGTTTATTATAAAACATATTCCATGTAGACTCCTTCATAATTTTTTATTTGCTTATGACATACTACATACATATATTTTCTATGTAATTTTAATATATATATAGCTCCATCTCCCTAATTATGCCTATAAAAATGTAGTCCTTAGCAACAAAATATTTTTTTTTGTGTTTACAAGCATATTATATATGATACCATCGGCCTTATGCATCCATCTATTCACTTACAATACATTACGGTCAATATTTATGCATATGTATATATATTTATGTATTTAATCAATATATTTTTGGTTAAACATCTGCTGATTTGGCATCATAAAATCGTAAATGATTTTCGCCAATTATAATAGTGAGTTCGTAACAAGCTTCTAAGCCATTAAAACTATCATGTTAATATTATGAGTATAACTATCTTGAAAAACATTTGTTGTCTTTATTAATTATAACTAAACAACATCAACGAATAATATATATGTAGTATACTACCGTGTGGATTTCAACTTCAGCATATTATCTATTGATTTCAATAGATTATTGTATGACGTTTATGATAGTTGTATAAATTATCCATTTTATAACATATTATCTTTTGGAAATGTGTTTTTTTCACAACACTACGTGAGTAATTTAGTGTTTTTTTCATAACACTATGTGAGTAGTTTAACGTGAGACTTTTTCAGAAGAAGCATTGATTGATATATTTATCTGAATTCAATAATTTATTGTTGCTACTTCTCAGTTTAACTAAACAATGGGCATAGTTTTCTGTCAAAAGTAGAGAACCTTCATTATAGAATGAAAGTGATTTTAAAAAATTTTACTTAAGCTACTAGTTTCGCCTTTATTTACTTTGAAAATCATAGTTTTTAGAGAGATTTCAACTGCAGAGAAGGAAGTGGTGATCGAAGACTGTTAATATTCCCAGTATGAAGTAAATTAAAACATGAAAACGCTTTTGAAGCAACAAGATTATGACCCAAAATTTAAATAAACACTGTAAGAAAACTGGCCGTAGTACCTCTTGTTAGAAAAATTGTATAAAACTAGTAACTAAGATGTCAACAACATCCTGTCTCCGCTATGTTAATTGAAATTCTAATTATTGGAGTGATTACTCATACGCCATGTTTTCCTATTATACGCCACTTTAGGCACAAGTAGGAATGTAATTTACATATTTGTAGATCGAAATATATAGAAAAAATTGTCCACAGCTACCATCAAGCTAGGCTTTACTCAAATCCGATTGTATCTATTAAGAACGTTTTGAAAAATTGACTAATTTGAATTTTAAATCACTCATACGCCCCGTTGGCTCTTTGCATTAACCATAGAAAAGTTTTAAATGTAAAATTTATTTAGAAATTTCAAGTTTTTGTTAAAAAAAAATATGTATGTATGATAAAACAAATCCCATCACATAGTGGCGCGACACCCACCCAAGCACTGGCCAGGCACTGTGCCTGTGTGCTTCCCGCGAAATTATCACATCGTGGCGCGACACTCACCTAAGCACTGGCCAGGCACTGCGCCTGCTTTATTTATATAGAGCCAGCTGGCGGCCAGCTTCTTGCGAATTTTACTCCTGACTTTAAAAAAGGCTGTTTTTCCCGAGGAAACCCATGTAACCCCTTAAATATTGTGTCCGTGACTTACACTTCTTTGTGATTTTTCTCAAGTGATTCCTATAGGCAGATGTGCTGAGTCCTAAAGTCCTTTATGAAATTCGAATGCTTTTTTGACTAGAAAAAACCCACCTTTATGAAACACTTGAAGGAAGAGATCGGCTTTTAATTTAATTATAATTATTAGTGCACTTGTTTTTTTCTAAGATAATGCAATTCTGAGCTAACATATGCTCTGTCAACAGCTCTGAGGCTGATATATTTAAAAATTAAAATTTTATTATTTAATGATATATTTAAACCTTATCAGTACAAAAAGCTTACATTATCACACTTCAAAACAAGTTAAAACTATAAATACATAACTATATCTATATACATTTGTACATATGCATATATATTTTCACTTTTGCACATGTATTTTTTACAAAAAGGTCGAATGCACTTATAAATAGTATATATATATGTATGTATGTATGTAAATACTAATTTTAAAATTTGAGCTTCTATTACTTACCCCGACGTTGACGCGTATATGTGTATGCGTGATATAAATTTATTTTATAATTTAGTTGTTGTTTCTTTTAGTCTTTGTTTATGCGTGCCTATCTGCGCTTTTGTTTAACAACACTTTAGTGACTTCCAGCGCTGAATTGATAATTGAAAATAAAAAACACTGTGCATGTGAGTGTGTGTGTTTATTTTTTATTTTATTGATATGGCAGTGAAAAGTATGAGTTCGTGTTGTGCTTATTCAGTATAGAGGGCAATTATAGCGCTCACGATATGATTGCAGTAAAAATTGCCCTTTCTATTGTTGCTGTTGTTGTTGTTCAACTTTGCAGTTTTATATAAAATTACTTTAGTCTCACTATTTCAAATAACTGTGTGTTGATTTATTTTGTCTAATGTTTTTCAATGGGCACACTATTTTTCAGTTACAGTTGAAATAGCGGTTTCTCACTGCTGCTGTTGTATAGAATTGTTTAATGAAAACCGCCTTTGGCGATGTCACCGTTTGTTTATATTTTTTGAGTTTCAAAATAAGATTCACACGTCCTAACAGATGTGCGGTCCGCGTACATCTATTTCGATTTGCATATAGCACAAGGATTTTATAACGCCAGCGTCGGTTATTGTACGCGTTCGTCGCTTTACATGTATCACATAGAGTCTAGTCGAATATGGTGTACATCTGGCAGTGAGTTGTAGCCGATAGGCTATATACTAGCACATATAGAAATTGTGCCCTGCGAGAACAATGTCAATTATTTGACCGTTTTTATGATGGTAAGCCCTCAGAATAGAGTTTCTGTCATTTTCGTATGCGCAGTGTGCCAAAACCGTTATAAACAAATTTATACATGTTATTTTGCATAATTCTCAAAAACATAGGTATTTCGAAATTATTAACTCAATCGAGGTGAAAAATCCATGAATTTTCTGCTTACGAATTTTCAAGTTTACGACTAATTGCTTCACGTAGACGCCTTAAAACGGCCAAGTAGTATTCGTTTTTAATGTTTGACTCTGCAGTTCGAATCGATTTGCATGCGCAGATTCATGGACCAGTTCGGGTCAGATTTGATCAGTTGGCTTATGTTGTAGACCTGAATAGGGTATATTGAATTCCCAAAAGTAAACGTCAGAGACCCTATAAAGTATATGTGTATAAATGGCCAGCGTGATGAGTTGAATCAATTAACAATGTCCATCAGTCTGTCCGTCCTTGTGTCTGTATATATGCAAACTAGTCCCTCAGTTTTTAAGGTATCGATCTGAAATTTCGCACCCGTCCTTTTCTCACCAAAAAGCTGTCATTTGCCGATATCGGACTCTTTAGCATATGGATCCATACAAACTAAACGATGGAAAACCTTATTAATTTGACGTGATATCTTCAAGAAATTTGGCACGATTTATTGTCGACGCCAATGGTGCAATCTCAGAAGAAATTATTCAGATCGAGTCACTGTAGCATATACATAGCTGTCATATATAAACTGAGCGATCAAAGTTCTTGTAAAGAATATTTTGTATTTGTGAATGGTATTATAGTTTCAGTTCAATCGAAGCTAACTTTTTTCTTTTTTTTTCGTCACGGAAAGAAAGATTTATCCTTTAAATAAAGAATCTGAACGCTGACTTGAAAGCAAACTATCGGTTAAATCACTGGTTAATCACCCGAGAACACAAAAAAAGATTTCTATTGAAGTTTCAAGTTTCTATGAGTTTCCTCTATAAAGCTTTAGCTAGCATTGTAAGACGTACTAATTTTCAACTAAACCATAAGTCAAGGCTGATCTAACAAATGCGTGGATATTGGTGACCCCATAACCAGCTTCCTTCTTGTTGGGAGGGTTCTTGCAGGGGAATTTAATAATATACATATGAAAACAATGTGGCCTTTAAAGTATTTACGTGCATACACATTTATTCACTTTGTTCATATCAATGAGTATTGATAAGGCGTCGCTTACATACGAACGTATTTTGGTTTTATTTTATTTTCTTGTTTACGTCCGTATTTATGAATATATAAAAACTTGCGCACACACGCGTGAATTGTGTAGAGATGTGTGTAAGTACATAAATTAATTTGTATTATCATTGAACCGGCTGACTGCTGACGCGAAAATTATTATTGTTTGTTACTAAAACTGATAAGCGGTTCTTTGCACAAACACTTTCCGCCGCATTCCGACATACTTATGACATGTCAAATCGGCTGCCAAGCAGACTACTTTACAACTAGTTGCATTTTGGGCAGTTCCAGCAAATGCCAGGACCAACTGTTACTACACTTAGAAACGATCTGGTAGTTTTTTGCTGTATTGTTTATTGACTTTAACTTCCACTATTACTTAGATTAAAGAGTAACTCCTCTGATATTAGATAGTCGAAAAAGTCTTTTCGTTTGTCAATTGATGTGATTAGAAATACGATAGAAAATATATAACTCTATTTCCAATATTAAAAAATACATTTTTCACTAATGGGTTTATATAAATATACATTATAAAACACAACACATGAATTTGTATGTACTCTCATACACTTTTAAATATGTACATATGTACATATATAAATATTTACATAATCAATACAAATCTGGAGAATTTAATAAATGACTTTTGTTGCTGCCTATTTAATATGCAAACATTTTATTTTCAATGAATTAATTCAAAATAGACAATACATTATCGACTACATAGTATATAAATACAAAAATAACTTGTAAACATAGTTAAATTATTCTTTTTCGGATTGAAATACATTGAAACAAGAAAAAACGTTCACGTTCACTCGCATCGAAGCTATAAAACCTATCACAAATACAAAGGTTCCATACAAGAAATTCATTACCATCGGTCAGTTTGCGTCAAATAATAAGCCGTACCACATTTCGTGAAGATATCGCGCCAAACAAAAAAGTTTTCCATACAAGTACATTTTTTTGATCGTTAAGTTCATATGGCAGCTGCATACATATATGCTATAGTGAACCGATCTGAACAATTTCTTCGGAAATTGCACCATTGTTTTAGGCAATAATTCATGCCAACTGTGTGAAGATATCTCGGCAAATTAAAAAGTTTTCGAAACAGGGATAATACTTTGATCGTTTGTTTAGTGGTCGTAAAATGGCGGTTCCGACAAATGAGAGAAAAAGAAAATCTTCCGAACATTGGTTTTAAATTTCAAGAACGTCAATGGTTTTTCAATCCTTTACTTTTACATGTGTATATGTTCGTACTCTATCACAAGTTTGACCAAAGCTCTCAAAAAGTTAAGAGCTCCAGTAGCCATCCTTAGTTAATTTTTAATTGCTTAATGATCACAACACCCCAATTTTTGGTCAGAAATTTTAAATAAACTCTTGCTTGCTTTGTTTTGCAAATGTTTTATATTTTTTTTTTTTATAGAAAACTTGCCGGTTTAAACAAATGCTTTTATTGCTTTTCCGTCATTTATAAACAAACTTAATTCTGATGCAACATTTTAAGATTGAATGTATATTCTCCAGTCAAGTTTATTTGTACGTATTATTGTGTTAAAAATCTATATATAAATTTAGTTTTGATAAGGACACATGGTACCGCGTGGACAAAAGTACAAAAACTGCCAGACGTAAACATGTGCAATAAGTAAATAAAATATATGATTATCAAAAAAAAAAATATGTATAAATAAAATTAAATGAAAATACAATTCTATATAGTAACAGTGCTAAATTAAATAAAGCCGCAAGCTTAAAGCGCGCTAATCAGCGACTAAGTGAGATAACAGTAACCTTTGCTCAAGCTGCTTTCGCTGGTGGCCTGTACTTCAGGTGCACTTTGCGCATGTTTCACGACAATAGAAAGGTTACTGCACTTACGGTTAGACGTTTTTTTTTATTAAACAAATTCACAAACGTGGTCTGCCAAATTTTTATTGAATTTTCCATATAATCATAAAACTTAACAACTAATAAATCAGTTCAGTGCAACTCTCAGATATTATTTTCCATATTATCAACCAATTTCCTGACACGTACAATATCTTCGGGATAAATGCGACAACAACCGCCAACAATTCGTGCGCCAAGCTCAAGCCACTCAGGTACATACGAGTCCAGTGGTATGCATTCATCGCGCCCAGTCCATTTTTCTTGCTTTTCATCATAGATTTCTCCACGGTTGCTGTATACAATAAGAGGTATGGATTCGGTGCCAGCTAGTGTATGCAGCGATTTAAAGAGTGGCTTAACGAACTGAAAGAAAGAGAGTTTTTAAATTATATCAAATACGGCTTTGTATTGACAATTTCTTGCTGAAGTTGTAACCGCAGTAAACTCATATACTCATTATTTAAAAAATATCTTGAAACAAGGAAAAACATTAACTAAAGCTAATTATCATTCAAAAAAGTTTCCATACAAGAACTTGATTTGATGGGTTAGTTTGTGTGCCAGCTATATGCTATAGTAGTCCGATCTAAATAATTTGTTCGGAGATTTTACATTTAGTAATGCCAAATTTGGAAAGATACTTTTTTAAATAAATTCCAAATGAGAACTTGGTGTTGATTTTGTCTTGGACAGTAATCCATGCCAAATTTGTGATGAAATCGAAATAAAAAATAAAAAAAGTTTTCCATGCAAGACCATGATTTTGATCAGACAGTTTGTATGACAGCTATATGCTACAGTGGTTCTATATCTGTATGTTCCTACAAATTATTGGTGAGAAAAAATTGTGTGTGAAATTTTAAGTCGATATCTCAAAAACTGAGTTTCGACTCAGCTCTTCATATTATATATGTATGTATATAAAATTCCAAATGAGAACTTGGTGTTGATTTTGTCTTGGACAGTAATCCATGCCAAATTTGTGACGAAATCGAAATAAATATATATGTATGTATGTATGAATATATGTACATATATATATGTATATATATTACACGTTTTGGGACATTTCTTTCGCCTCAAATTTTTTTTCTGGAAATACTTTCCTGCCTCTACACCTTTCTAATAAAATTTGCTCTATCAGTTAACTGATGTTAATATCTCTATGGTATGACTAAATCTAAATGTCGTGAAAAAATTTATAATACCTTTGGATTCAGACAATTTACACCAACAGCAATTAACCGGTCAACAGCATTTGCTTCCTTCACTTTGTTCCATATTGAATAAGCAGCATTAGAAAAAGTTTCACCATGCGCCAAGCTTTCGTTATCCTGAAATACGTAAAAACTATTGAGCTTTTGCAATAAATCATTTAATTTCGTTAATTACCTTGCATTGAAAGGAAACCCAAAATTTCACATCAGGATAATCTTGCAACAACATATCAACAACAGCTTCAGCTTCCATCTAATTAAAAAATTTGATTACTAAAATCTTTTACATATAAAACAAAATTCATTGTAACAATAATACAGATTTTAGATAAAACTGTTTATTATAAAAAATATAAAAAAAAAAACAAATAGCCATAGTTCTCATCTACCTGACAAGGTATGGTTTCCACAGCCAAGCCGTCAACACCCTCTGCAAGGCAGGCATCAATCCTAGGACGATGCCAGTTTTGAATATCTTCCCTGGAAACGCGTTTCGAATAACTGCCTTTATATTCAGAACCATCATGTAAGTGTGCACCATATGGACCAATTGAAGCCATTATTAATGGCAAACCAGGCTCTGTAGTACCATTTGTTTTCTCCACCATTTCTTGATATTTAAATTTTGCCTCTTTAGTTAGTTGGACACTTTTACGCATCAATTGTATGCTTTCCTCACGACTCAACTTCAAATGCTCCATGAAACCTTCAATACTTGCTTGATACGTGTTGGAGACGATAATTTGTGCGCCATCTAATTAGAATATTTGTAATTTATTTAAATGCGTGGAAGTGCAGTTTCTAGTACTGGTTGCATGAAAGTAATTGTTGTATGCTTTGAGTTTGGTATTTTTTAATACCGTCAACTTACTTTGAAGAAAGTCCAAATGCGTTTGAACTACAGCTGTTGGATTTTCCAGGTCGAAACGCGAACCCCATAATGGATGTCCATCGATTTTTTCCTGCACATGACGTGCAAGCTGCGTCGAAAAGCCACCGCATTTAACTAAAATCTTTGAAGCCGGCGACATAGTAGACAATGATACGTAATCTGAAATAATTATATAAAAAATGATTTGTCATTAGAAGTAACATGTAACGTAAGGATGAATGTCTTTACTGTCGTTCAAATTGGGATTATTATTTTCTTGCTACCAAAGTACTTACCAGTTCCCTTCTTTTCACGAGTGAGCAAGTTAATGAAATGTTTATGGCATAGCACAATGTGTGCTTTTCAGTGAATTTTGGTGTATTTATAAATTTCAATGTGATAAGTTCCAAGTACCACCCTTTGTTATTCTTATTGTATTTGTGATATTGATCTCCGACTTTTTGGCGAGATAAGTTGCACTTACACACGGTTATTTACTTATAATACTTGAATGCGTGCTTTCTTGTTAAACATAAAGCTTTGCAAGAATTTACAAAATTTTTGCACACGCAAGTCGTAATCCGAGATTGATAAACATAAAAACCGACTCAAGAATCGTACACAAAAGATTGCGACCAAGAATGATGGAAGCAAGATAACGATATGGGACTATGACGTCATATGCGTTTTACAGAATGAGAAGAGGCAACGTATAAAACTGCCAAATTGGCTGTAAATTGTAATTGTAATTATTGTTGATTGTTAATATTTTTTTAAATTAATAATAATTGCCAATGTAGTGTTAAAACACTTGTATTTCCTGTATCAGATTAAACGAAACGATTACGATGTTTCCGGCAATATATTCTTTTATTGTAAATAAATATATTCTGATAGTCTGTAGTCGACATATAACTTCAAATTAATAAATCAAATAACAATTTGTCAAAAGCGTTTCACTCAACGACTCAAAATCAGCTGTTTTACATTTAAGTTTCAAAAAAAATTGTCGAATATTCCAGCCAATAAAAATGCTTCTATTACAATAAATAACGGCACCACGTCATAAAAAATCACAATTGCTGGTAAACATACATGTACATATGTATGTTTGTGTATATTGTACGTACAATGGTTTGCAAAACATTGACAACCCCAAACAAAAACAAATTTGCTTTGTGTAAATTGCGAATTGTAACAAAAATGCAACAGCTACCACAGCCAATTTTCGAACAGCTGATTATCCCCCATTGCTTTCGTTATGTTATCTTTTGAATTCTTTCACTTTCCGTTTTCTTCACTTCAAAAATAATTTTAAGTACATATGCATTTATATATTTGGGTTAATTCGTCAAACGAAATTAAAAATAATTTTTAATTAAATTTTCATTTAAATTGTTTTGCGAGGAGTAACTTTGTATATGCAAACATGCTTATGTATATGCGTTTGTATGTATAATACCTATATTTGGCTTTAACGGTACCTATTAAAGTTGTTAACTCGGCTATAATCGCGTAAGCGGTGTCTACGCCAATTAAGAAGAAGAAGAATTAAAGAAACCATTGTCAAACAAAGACTGTTGAATCTACAGGAATTAACATTACGTATAGAATAACGCTTAACTCAATCTTTTAATTATTATTTTAAAAAATTTCGTATTTTAGTTTAAATAATAAAAAATACTTTCAAATTATTTAATTTTTGTCTTATCCAAATATCTATGTATGTACATATGTATGTTTGCATCTACAAATATAAAAATTGAGTTTAATAATTGTATAATCTCTTTACTACAGCTTTAACGGTATTTTTTGGGGAATCTAAAAAATGTCGCAAACAATACTGAATAATAATTTTTTTCCTATTCATATTTCGAAATTATTCCAATTTTGTAAGCCTATTATCAAGAAGATGGGGATATTTTTTGTACTTACCTGTTTTCTTTGATTCAGATGTGGTTAACTTTAATCTAGGAATTTAACAGATGATTTGATTCCTACAAATCTTCTCTTTAAATTTCTTATATAACGAAAATATGTGATCAAAGCTTGTAATTTTCCAACATTTACCTGTTATTTTAAATTCGTTAGCATTAAGTTTAACTCCCAGGCATTAAATTATATAAAATGTACACAGATGGAAAGAATATTAATAAAACTCAACTTTGAAAATGAACATATGCTTATTAGCTTGCCTGTAACGAACATACTACCACTGTTAGTGTAAAATTTAATGTAAAGTTGTTGAGATTTCGTTTTATTTTGGCATTTATTCATAATTTATTGTAGGCATCTATGTATTGTATAAGAGTGCAGTGTATTATATATTACAATACACGTGTTAACATAAATATATATGTAAGTATGTACGTTTAACTTGTTAATTATAGGTAGCAACGCAGCAAAATGTGTAAAGCTTTTGGGAACAAAGACATTTCAATGCGCAGCTGATCATTGAGTACTACGTACTTATGTATAATGGAAACAAAAATCTGTATGTACATATGTATGTATAGTATAAATGTATTTTTTTTTTGTGGTTATAATAGCAAGCTTAAAAATATATATTTGTGTTTCAACGATATACAATTTTATTCATAAATATATTTTTTTTTAATACATACATACATATCGAGTAAATGGGCAAAAGAAATGCAAAATTGAAAAATATATATGCACTTTTCCAACCGACTACAATGTAGCTTGAATTTCACCTCTTTGTTGGTTGATTTTGCTTATTTTTTCACATTTTTATAAATAAATACAATATTTCATTTTGCTTTATACAAGCATAATACATATACATAGTATTTATATGTCTAACTTATCACAAAATAATAAATTCATTTATATTTCAAATTTTTCCTCGCAATTCATTTAATAAACAGACACAGTTATGTAGTATACGCGTATAAAATCATTGCAAGCATAATTCTGGCTAAGTTAAAGTAGACGTTAAAAAAACAGCAATATGTAGGTAATATATAACGGTAAAGTATGCGAATCAAATATATTCACTATCAATACAAGTAAAAACTAAAAATACATTTTTAAATGCTTTTTTGTTGCTTTTTCTTTCTTTTTATAGTTGAAACGGATTTTTTTCTTCAAACTAATTTATATTAACGTAAATCATTTTAGTATAACGATATAAATTAAAAAATATTTCACATTTTTATTCATATAAGCCACCGTAAATAGCGGAAACGAGATTATACATACAATATACAAATGTATGTGTGTAGATATATAATATATATAAAAGCGCACTTAAATACAATAGTTATTTGTATATGTGAATGTATCTTTTCATTAGTGTATATAATCATTATTCAATATATGCATTCATTATATGAATTTAATTTTTTTTTATGTAATTTGCCACAATATTCTATATTGTTGCTAAATTGTTTAATAATACTCTAAAAAATGGTTGAGAAACGAGACGTTTTCGAGTTTATGTGCTGATATTTGTCAACTGAAATAAGAAATTGGTTTTTTTGCGAAATGATTCCACTTAATATAGCAAAACTTTTCAATTATAAATACTACTAACAAATAGTAATCAATTAAAATATATATTTTCTTTGTTTTTAGATTTCACTACAATGTGTTGACTTTGTATGCAGTTGAGAAAGGTGAGTGATTAAAAAAAAATTTTAAAATTATTTAAAAATATTTATGCAAATTTGGTAATTAGCTTAGGAATTATTAAGTGCAATTGCTACAGCTGCCGAATTCGAATTTGTTTAAAAACATTCGCAATTATTTTATTTTTTTTTTACTTTACTCTTTAGTATTTCGCACAGGCTTTACATAAATTTTGAAGTTAAATATTGAAGTTTTTTTCGAGAAACAAATATTTAACTTTATTTTTATGCGTTAAAAAAAAACAAATTTTTATGAAATTGAAAAATCAAAAATGCGCGAATTAATAATTCAAGTAATATTTATCTAATTTTCCTATATTAAACTATTAGGATAACAGTTACATCTGTTTTAAATATGTGTCGATTTTAAAATAAATATTAATGTTTTTTTTTTTATAATTATATATCAGTTTAAAAAATGTTAGTTATAAATTAAAATAATGAATATTAATAAACAATAAAGAAATTTAAATTTATTTCTTTTAAATAAATTTCTTTTAACAAAGCCGCTATATTCGACTGGCTATCTTCGAATCAAACATAAATATTCATTATGAAGACTTTTGAAAACTTCAAAGAATGATTTAAAATATAATAACAATGTCAAAATGCTGCAGTTATATAGGTAAATGAATTGTAATACATATTATGGTAATAATAATTAAAAATACAAAAGTATATTAGAACACCTATTTATGAATAGGTATCTATGTATGTATGTATGAAATTCGCTTCAACAAATTAAAACGATTGCTAGTATAACATTTGTGGATCTAAGTTTGTATGTATGTATGTGTGTAACAGTTATGTATTTACATGTACTTATTCTTTAAAATTTCATGAACTTCGTTCGAATATACATAAACCCTTCGTAGCAAAAACGCTTTGAAATATGCGCAATCGCTGAATATATAAATTTAATATTAAGTTAATAACAATATTATAGTTTTTCTCTCACATTAAGGGCATTCACAACATGTCATAAAAACGTTATAGAACGCGTTATAGGCTTACAAAACTTTTTCAGAGTAAATAAAACAAATTCGAAAAAATATATATTTTCGACGAATAAAATATACCTGTCATATCGGGTGATAACGGTGTTTATTTTGCATGTGGCGTTATATTCGAAACTCATATACGAGCTACTATTACATGCCATTTAATACTAAGTTTATTCACAAACGAATATTAAACGACAATGTGTGAATGCCCTAATTACATTTCATTTCAGCATTTTTGCCTACAAATCATTAGAAAACGTTATAAATATTACTTTTCACATCCATTATTTTTCAGCATTTCACATTTGCTTGTGATTCACGCCATATATGTATCTCTACACTTAATTCTACATAGGCATATGTAGGTATATGCACCTAGATATTTAGGTATACTATAAACATTCACTATTAATTGACTTCATTATTTACTCCTTGGAATTTTTCAATACTTTATGTAGTACTTGTTTCAATTCGCGTTTCAACGTTCGTTTCGTTTCGGCAATTCGCTTCTAGGAGAATAGATTATTGCGTCGCTTCAACGAACCGAATTTCTTCTCGGCTTCCAGCAACATTTTCTCATTGCGCACCACCTCGAACGGTATGGTTTTGGAGAGTCGATCGATCTCTTGATCGGATGGAAAATCTTCGAAACTCATATTGCTAAAGCCAGTTTTCGCTGAATTTTGTATCGTATTCGATTGGAAGCTACTCGTCATTGCCGCATTGGCTGAGGCACTTGTGCCTTTGGTGTTGCTGCCAACACCAGCACTTGTTGTCGATTTGGAATGTTTTGTTGAACTGTTGCTTGAGATGTTTGTTGTTGAGCGATTTTTATATTTGCCCTCATTGATGTCGTCATCGTCGTCGTCGTCATCGTCTTGCGATTGACTCTGTAGACGTTGGTGTTTCTGTTTGCTGCTAGAAGTGAGTGATGAGGTTGAGCCGAGTACGCTTGCGGAGACAACTTTTTTGTATGTGTGTCCCTTGACTTTTTGTGTGATTTTAGCCGGCAGCGTTCTTACACCCAAATGGGACTTTTCCTTTTTTGGTTTTGTTGTGGTGAGGGGGGCGCTGTTGAGGATCGACGTCGTCGCAGCTGACGTGGATGCTGTTGTTGCTGGTGTGACTGCATCCATGTCGGCAGCATGCGATCCATGCGGAACCACTGGCTCCGCCTCATCGTCTGTAGCAAAGTCCGAACAACGATCTTGAGAGATTTGTACAAAACCATTATCGGCAATTGGAAACAATGACTGATGATCGGACATTTTCAAATGCGTTATCATGCTGGACGAACCACCGATGGAAGTGTTACTAGGCGTTTGCGCTGTTTTACTGGCAGATGTGGTGGTGGAGGAAACGGAATGGGACATACCGCTTGGTATATTGAGTACGATGCCACCGTGTGCGCTGGTAGCATGAGTGCTGCCTTTGAGTGTTGGCTTGTGCATGGCGGCGGCGGCGGCATTGGGTGCGGGTACATTGATGGCGGCAACATTAGGCGGGGGAATACTGATATTAACATGCT
>NW_026038181.1:0-52942 GCF_023373825.1 Bactrocera dorsalis
TTTCGTCGGTAACAGCCGCTTTTGGCTGTCCACTGCGTTCGCTGTTTTCGGTGCTCATTTCACCACGTCTAAACTTAGCATACCAATCCTTGATGGCTGATTTTCTAGGAGCAGTGTCCGGAAACTCGCCACCAAGGCAAGTTTTTGCTTTAACCGAATTTTCCCCTTTAAAAAGCAATATTTTATCAACACGCGAAATTTCCTTTTACCAAAACTTCCTTCACTCAAAACGATTTAATTAACACCAATAATCCGACAGTTATCAAATTTATACACGCGTCCTTTAAAGGTTAGCTAACTAAAAATTTAGTAGCGCCATTTATGTTAGGCCGGCCACTTTTCAATTGACCTGTATTTATTTTTCAAATCTAGGATTCATCATTTATCATTCATATGTTATTATTTATGCTTCGAGCTTCGAATCAGTTACACAGAATTACTCATATTGTCGCTCGAGTACATTGGAGTTGTGCATCTTTGTACCATCCAGCCTAAGTATGCTTCTAAGTTATTCAAGCCCCTGTTTGATGAGGACTTTATAATAATCGACTGAGTGCAATAGGCTAATCACACATGCTCCTTTCGCCCGGTCCCTGAAAGTGTGACTACCAAAATGTTTTCTCTCGCAAGTCTGTCTGACAAAAGCTGGGCATTTGAGAAGAAAGTATCTAAATGACTCCACTTCGCCTTCTCCACACAGCATCAGCAATTTGCGTCCGACAAGATTTGTAACCTTATAGCATGTGCTTATTGGACAGTGTTTAGTGAGAGTAAGAGCAGGTAATCAGAGATAGCGCAAGAAAACGGTGGAGTACCGATTCGTTGCCACTCTCATGAAATTGGAGTAAAGTTTCTAGCAAACTAATCGGCTTTACAGTTCCCAGTGATTCCACTGTGATCATTGTGAAAGTATGTTTCTTCAATGAAAATATAGTTTTAGTCTTTGACATAATCGCGATGGAGTAATGCATTTGTTGTAATGATCTTGGAACAATTCGATACCGATTCGGTGGTACGAAGCTTCGAAGCCTTTTAAAGGATTTCTTGTTTTTGAGACTAAGAAGGATTACATTACATAAAATCAATGATGTTGTTGTACCTTGGATCGAACATCTCTTATTTTAAACCTTCAACTCTCCAAATCACCGATACAATAACAACCCACACATCATGTAGTTAAAAAAAAAGTATTTAAAGAAACAATTAGGGTTAAGAGCGAACTCTCGTAGACATAATTCATTATAATTAATTTCAAGAATATCAGATTCAACAACGAATTACTAAAATCATTATGTGTTTGAAGTAATACGAGATACCGTTGAAACGTACGATATGGTCACATATTTAAACTGATATCTGTGATTGGTTATTACTCGGAAACAAACGGTGGCCCCATGTCGGCATTCGGCTTTTATCGTCTTTATTAATATTTGTCGGTTATCTGATCACCCTGCCACACTTCTGCCCTTATTATCGCATTACTGGAAATTCTTTTAATTGCCCAATTATAAGTTCAATATTTGCTCAGTAATCGACTGTGATTTTCGGTGATCATTCAGTCATATCAGTTATAGATATGACAGAGTGTAATAGAAACCCACGAGTGCTCTAAATGATATTAGGCGGAAGTTCGTATGTGTGCGATGGAAGCAACAATGACATTAAAATTCGGTTATTGACAGTTTAACGCATTTATTAGATAATTTAGGTTTTCGGGCGGCACTTTCAAACGTTTAACCATTTACCCAAGTAGCCGAAGTGATAAGCGCTGAAGCGATACAATCCGCTCCCCCCCAAACAATTTCGAACTCGATTAACAAACATACATACAATTTCAGCGATAACAACTTTGTTTGTTTTGATAAAAAATTTTTCATTACAGAGGCCAATCGGGATCTAACGGACTGGAGCGGCAACAAACCGTTGGATTACAGCAAACAAAGCACCAGCGTCTCACCGTCCACCTTCAGCAGTGAGTACTACAATGATTACTATGTGCATGAAATTGAACCCAACAATAACAACAACTGGGCGCGCACGCTTTTGAAAGGTGCCAGCGGCAGCAGTGTACGCAACAAAAAATACATACCGAAAGCCTACGCGACAATATCGCCGAACAGTAAGGCTGCCACTGTCTCGCGTGCCCAATCACTTATGACCGGCACAGCGCCCACTTCGCGTCGTCGCCCGAAAAAGGCGTTGGCCGCATCTTTATTCTCGCCGGAACAAGATCTTTTAGAGCCATGTGAAATGCTATCGCCACCCACTTCACCGCTCAGTCTTCAGCTAAATAAAAGCAATAACAATAATAACATTAAATCGCCTGGTACTCCAGAGCGTCGGCCGAGCGCTGAGGGTGGCGCTTCGATAACTAGTGGTGGAAGTGGTAAAAGTGGCGGCAGTGGCAGTGGCAGTGGCAGTGGTAGCGGCGGTGCAACACCAAAATCTACGGAAAAAAATCAAAAAGTTACAAAAAAAGGCACCACGCCACGACGTAAGGAGAGTTTCTTTCGTAAAACTTTGCGTGCTGCCGTCGCTGGCACCCAAACTACCAACAAGCCTGTGACTAATCAGCTGCTTGCGGAGTAAAACCACTACATTACTCGTACACCTGGCTTATGACTATTGTGGCATTTACAAAATATTTTAGTTGCGCTTAAAAAATCACTGTTATTTTAATTTTTTTAAGCTAATTTTTATTTTCAACCGTTTTATGGACATTTTTAATTTTATTATTTTAATTTTATGCAAGCAATTTTATTTCACTTAACTAACCTAATATTTTATTCTAACACAAATTTATTTTCGGAGGATTGTAACCGTTTATGTATTTATTCTTATTTTTATTTTATTTTATTTTTTTCTTGCTCGCATGATTTTTAATTGCAATTTTATTACTTACACCTAACTAAACACTGTTTCTAAATATACATCTATATATATAATAACAATAACTATAATAATACACTTTACTTATGTAGTAAACAATGCTTTGACGGCCGTTTTAGTAAATTAATTTTTTTTACTTTTTAGTATTTTATTATTTTTTATGTTTGTAAAAAATCCTATATGCATCTACATAATTAATATATTTTTTCACATTTCTTACAAATTTTGCAATTATGCTGAGTTAGAAATTTCAGTAGTTTTGAAAGTTAATAAAATTTTTTAAGTTAAATTTATTTTGAATTTTTAATCCGGTATATGGAAATTATTTTATTTTTTATTTTTAGATCCGTATTTGTGATTAAATTTAAAAAAAAAAAATTGTTTCAAATGTTAAGTCAATTATTATTTTTTATTTTTTTTTTTCGTAAAAGAACACTTAAACAGGCATATTTTTAAATATATACATATATAAAATCATATTTTTTATCTACATTTAGTTTAATATTAAAAATGTTGCTTTATTAAAAAAAAAACAAAAAAATGTTCCTCATACCGAACCAGGTTCTAAAATAAGTCATATTTTAGGGTTGACAAACGCATCAAGGATTACTTACAATCACAGTAGTCTTAAAAAACTAAAGTTAGTTTTTTGTTAAATATTTTTTTTTTTTTTAATTTTTTTCATTTTTTTTTTTTCATTTTTTTCATTTTTTTTTATTTTTTATATTTTAATTTGTATTTTTAATAAATTAAATTCACAGCACAAAACAAATATTTGAATGCATTATTTAAAAAATATGATCATCACTTAATTTACACATACACATTCATACAAAAATGTGTGTACTTTCAAATATAATATAATAAATTTATCTTTCATTCCTTATGCGCGCACTCAAAGCGGATAATGCTGAGAACGACGGCATATTATTAAACGCTCAAATCGCATGGTGTCTGTATAATGCCGCAAGTAAACAACTAACTATCATTTCTATGTACCCAAGAAAACAGAAACAACGTTTAAAGCATCACATTTGTTTTTAAAAAACGCAACGCCCACGATTTGCCTTTAGTAAATAAAAAAAAACAAAAACATTTGCATCCTACATGTGCTCATTTGTGTTCAAGAAAATGGTGTTCATCTATTCATAACGGCCTGCGCAAAGCATTTACCCATTAAACAACAAAAACTAAATTGTTCTTGAACCATTTCTAATAATTCCAAAATATTGTATTGTCGTCGCCTCAATCTTATATAGAAATTCAAGCGATGCGTCAACATGTGATCGAAGGTGGCAGCGTCGCTGGCAGCACCTTTAACTCCTGGAGGCAAGTTGAACCTAGCGCAACCAAGCCTAGTCGGCGTAAAAGAGTTCAAGATTTATTTGAACAAGCGATTGATGCAAGTGCTGACTAACGAAGCTCCTACAATTGCATTCCTTAATTTGTCAAATATTTCTCGTTTGTTTGGATTTTTTGACGTTTTGTGATGCGTTTTTTTATTTTGGCACTTCAATTTTCATTCTTTGCTACGTGTTCCATGTTTGTGTCATTTGTTTTAATAAAATATAGTTTGCACAAATTCTTAGTTGGTTAGTTTTAGACACTAAAATTTGTTTTTGTATTTGTTTTCTTAAATTACATAATATTTTGTACATATGTATGTATTTAAATTTATTTAGTTTTAGTAGCGCGTTGCTTTAATTTATGCAGTAGATATTGTAGACACTCTATTATCTGGTACTACTTCGGAAAACCTATATTGTAGTGTTTCTCTGACGGTAAGTAATTTTGAGTTAAATTTTTATTTTTTGTAACTTTTGCACTCATTTTTACTTTTATTTCTTTTTTTCACCATACTTTGCACTTTTAAGTCATTAAACATTTTTTTATGGAGCACTCCGTCATAAGTATGTATGCATGTATTAAGACTCGGCATTTGCATGTACATTCGCATATCTTTTATTTCAAAAAGTGGATCTTTTGTGTTTTTTTTTTCAAATTTTATAAATTCAACTAAAATATCGAATTTTTCTTCGAATCCTTACAGAAATCAAGGCAAAGAAAAAAACTACAGGTGAGCTCAAATATTTAGTCGGTCAACATCTCAACTAATTTCTACTTATTTCATTTTATATTTAATATGAATTTTTTTAGTTTTCCTATAACTAACCGTTGTCTTTATTTATTAACAGCGGAAAAAGATTCCGGATTCCTTCGGATTGGTTCTTTGAATGTCCGAGTGAAGAAGACAACCGAAGCATTCAGCAACTTCTTGGGAGTGGGAAATGGGCACACGCTCTCCCAAGCGGGAGCAGCAAGTCGCCATCACCAGCGGTCTCACCAACACCGTCTGCAAAGTCATCGTCATCATCCTGCCGCTGGTATGACACGGAATCCGATGACGATGAAGACCAAACCCTCAGGCACTGATACGATTAGCAGCAAATCTAGTAATAAAAGTAATAACAAAAAGCATAATATAAGCTCACGGGCCAGCGTTCCGGTCAACATGAATAGTTTGCAGAGGAAATTTGAGAAATTACATAAATCATGGGGTTCGGCTGATAATATACAACATCATGTTGAAGATGACCAAGATGACAAAGAAATGATGCCACCTCCAAAAACCATCGATACGCTTGTAAAAAAGAGACAAAAATCCATGACAACACCGGCAATGCGCTCATCGGTGCCATCGTCGCTTGTAACAGATTCACCACGTGATTCCATTTCATCATCGAATTCGAGTACGAATCTAATAGCTGGCTACAGCAGTATGCCAACAACACCAAATCAAAAACGTGCGCCTCTTGGTCGCGTTCCGTCAGATGCGCTAGTTGATTCGGACTCGGATTGTGCTTATGGTTTCGATTCGAGTTGGTCGATGAATGGTCGGACTTCGGCGAGCAGTGGAAGTTTGCAAGTTCCACAATATTGAAATCTATGTAAATATGTATGTATGTACATAGGTGATATTGGAGATAAGCGGAACTATAAAGCCTATTAATACTTATGCTCTGTGTATATGTGTAATATGATTAAATTATATGCTTGTATACTACTTAAATGTATTGCTATCTAAAGCCATGAAAAATACAAAATCTATATAACTTAAATAAATATTTTTATAAAGTTTTTAAATGTTGGAATTTCATTTGAACGCGTTGAGACGTGGGCCTCTGGCAGTCCTCATACCAATCAGTCGTTTTGAAATAGCTAATTTATAGCTTGTAATGCTTTTTATACCTGAGCAGGTAAGCTAGAAAAGTAAAAACAAACTTTTTAAATTTTTATGAGCTATTTTATCCGTTCAAACACCTGTATGTAAATTTGAAATTGAATTTTGACAGGTTGATTGCTCTTAGACAAGCATAAATAAATAGCGACATCTGTTGACAATTCCTTATTGCCTAGTGACTTTGCTAAATCAACTCGCAGATATATAAAAATGTTTTGGGGTCAGTGTATTAAAGAAAACATTAAAGCAAAAATACTTTTTTGAAATAAGATAAATAAAAAAATAATTTAATAAAACATTTCATAACCATGAAGTGTTTGAAAAGCGCTCCTTTGATCATCATTTATTTTTTTTAATTTCCGGCAAAAATTTTTGTACAAAACTATTTTTACAAACTCACTATTTTTAATCAAATAATGATGAAAACTAATAAATAAATAAAAAATATTCTACAATAAAATAGTTTTCATAAATCCACAGCAAATTAATTTATTTCCTAATTTTTCTATGGCTCTGTGCATACCTGCTGTGTTATTTGGAGAATTGCGTTAAAAAGCAACACTGCTTCATACACGTGCAACCGGTATTTTATTTATAAAATTTTGCAATACACTTTAACTAAATTACATTAAACATTTAAATTTATTTTATTAATTATGGGTAAGAAGGATAAGAATAAGAAGAAAGGTAAAGGTGCTGAAAAGACGGCAATGAAAACGGATAAGAAATTGGCAGCCAAACAAAAGCGTTTGTTGGAGAAGCTTGGTGAGGTATGTTGTTATAAATAGTAAACAATTATAATAGATACTTTAACTCGCCATGACAATTTTTAGACTGATATAGCAGAGGTGGTAGCTAAATTAGAGGCTGAGGAAACACGGCGTAAAACCGTGACGGAAGAGATTTGTTCACCACCAACGCCACGTTCAAATTTCACTTTGGTCGCTCATCCAGAAAAAGAAGAGCTCATACTTTTTGGAGGAGAATTTTATAATGGTCAACGCGTTTGCGTTTACAATGATTTGTTTTTCTATAATATTGCGAAAAATGAATGGAAGCAAGTGCAATCACCAGCAGGACCAGCACCACGTAGCGGTCATCAAATGGTGGCTGTAGCAACGGATGGCGGCCAATTATGGGTATTTTTTTATAAGTATGCTATTTTATATATTCTAAAAAATTTTTACATTTTTTTTAAGGTTTTCGGTGGAGAGCATGCCAGTCCGTCGCAGCTGCAATTTTATCATTATAAAGATCTTTGGGTGATGCGTATGAAAACGCGTACATGGGAAAAAGTGAATGCACCAAATGGACCAAGTGCCCGTAGCGGTCATAGAATGGTTGCGAACAAAAAACGTCTATTTATTTTCGGAGGCTTCCACGATAATAATCAGTCTTACCGATATTTTAACGACGTACACATATTTTCTTTGGAATCATATGTTTGGTTGAAGGTCGACGTAAGTGGTGCCCTTGTACCAGCACCGCGTTCCGGTTGCTGTATGGCAGCTTGTCCCGATGGCAAAGTGCTTATATGGGGTGGTTATTCAAAGGCAGCAATTAAGAAAGATGCCGACCGTGGTGTTGTACACACAGATATGTTCTCACTTGTGCCTGATAGTAAGTTTTTTCTTATAAACTTTTGGTAATTACAGTCATGTTCATATTTTCTAACACTTGTGCATTTTATATTGCAGAGACCAATCCTGATAAATTTAAATGGGTCACAGTAAAACCTGGTGGTTATAGGCCACTGCCACGGAGTAGTGTTAGTTGTACGACAGCTCCTAATGGTAAGTCGTATTGTTTTGGTGGTGTCATGGACATTGATGAAGATGAGGAAGATATAAAAGGACAGTTCGGCGAAGAGCTTTTATCATTGGACTTAACTACGCAAACCTGGCGATTATTAGAAATAGCTAAAAAGGAAAAAAACGTTAACAAGAAAAACAAAGAAACAACGGCGCAGGATGTCGAAATGGAAGTGGCTACAAACTCTGCTGAAACCACAAGTACAGATGGCGTATTTACCGTTACAGTGGCAGGACCTAGTATAAGTAGCAACGCGTCTTTACCGAAAGTACCCAGTTTGTTTCCAAATAGACGACCGAAGAATGTGCCTTCACCCCGCATGAACTCTGGTTTATGCGTCTCCAAAGGTGTCCTATACGTATATGGTGGGCTTTATGAGGAAGATAACAAACAATACACATTCAACGATTTCTATGCTTTGGATTTGCATAAATTAGATGAATGGAAATCTATCATTACCAACGATATGAACGCACATGAATGGGTTGACAGTGAAAGTAGCGATTCGGATGAGAATGATGATGAAAGCTCTGAAAGTGATAGTGACAGTGATGACGATGAAAATGACGCGGGAATGGAAACTGATTAATTGTTAATTACAATAATTAATAAACTCAGATATTACATAGATGTTCGTCTTTGTAAGTCTTTTAGAAAAATACTTGGCATTATATTTATTATTAACGATTCGTATTAAATGTTAAAAAATCAAGCAAGGAAAAATATAAAATGCAATTTAAGGATTGGAAAGTTGCAGCAATTCTGTAAGTATACGGCGCGTGTCTTCAGGCGTGGCGACTTTATGCGATATCACGCGTGGGTCAATGAAAATTTCGTAATCGTTGCCGCCGGGTTCAGTCTTATCCCCGAAAAAGTGTATTTCTTTAAATTTGTAATTGGCCTCAATATATCGCAGACAATATGTTTTATCCCAACCTTTTGGAAACACGTCAAAACTGATTTGGCCACCAATACTGTATTGTAGATCAACATCTGCCAATTCTTTTTGAAGTGTTTTAATCATTTCTTCACGCACAGGATGTTTTTTCTCATATTCGACGAACATGTTTCGCTCCGAACGCGTACATTGTCTACCCATTGGACATACATTCATCATACCATTTCTAAATTCTATGAAAGTACCACGCTTAATTGGCAAATCCAATTCGGACAAATAACGAAGTACAAAATTAATAAACCGTTTCAAAGTGGGCTCGCCAAGGTATTGTATTATGTTTTGTTTTCCAGCTTCTTTCCCATGATCAATTTGCACTAAACCATTTTCAGGGAAGAGGAAATCAAATTCCTCAAGTATTTTTTTACCATTTAATTGTTCAAACATTTTTTCCAAATCAGAACCGCCAACAGTTGCAATATTTGCCCGCGGCTTCACTTTTGAGTACAGGAATGCTTCGAATTCAGGTTGAATATTGCTACGTGGATAGGTCAGTGTACCATCCACATCAAAAAGCAATAACAGTTCATCTCTTTGTAAATTTGTTGTCGACATTTTACACAAGGAATGATTTGATTGCACAATACTGAGGTAATAAGACGTAAAATATTAAAATAAGGTGAAATTGTTAAATACAATGGATAATGGATTTCAATACTTGATTATTTAAAGAAAATCCACGTATCCAATTGGGCGAACTGATAACCGGTCATCAGCTGATACAAAGTAATAGGGTTGCCATAATTAAATTAAAATTATAGTAAAACAAATGGTAGAGAACCAAGCAAAGGTACTAATAACATAATTAAATAAAAAAGAATCACTAGTATTTGCACGAATTGAAATATATATGTAAACCAAGAAAATTTGTGTATAGATTAAAAAAACCAAATAGTTTAATAAAATCCATACATGTGATGTTTTGAAGCTGTACCTAAACATGCTCTAAATTTTTCTTTAGTTGACGTTCGCTGTCATTATTTCACTTTGGTATTTGCTTTGGCACTGCCGCCATTGTAAACATTTTGTTGGGTGTGTCATTTCATTAATTGCTGTAAACAAAAATTTTATATTTTAATTTTTATTGCAGAGTACTAAAAACTACCTCAAAATGTTGCGAATATGTTTACTAAGCATATTTATATTCCTGTTACAAGGGAACGATATAGGTAAGATCAAAAGAACAATCGATGCGAAAGTTGCTTAGTTTTGATGAGGAAGAAAACATGACGCATTCCGAAAGCAACAATTGATGGGGCGTTGCTTAATTTAATAATGTTTTATTATTAAAAGTAGTGATATTAGTATAACATATAAGTTCATAGTAATTTATATTTTATCAAACCTATAATTTTGTAATTATCCGCAAGTCACACTTAATTTTCTTTCATTTACAGATGCTCAACATCACTATGAAAATGAGCGACAAGTTAAAAACATAATTTGGTGCACCAAATCACTTGAAGAACAATATAAATGTCAAAACCTCACCGTTGCTATTGAACGGGATCGAGCTTTATTTGATGATGCTTATTTGAATCTCACATGTTTTTTGGGCTACAGCGCGGATGAATGTATTCACCATATTGATCATGAGAAAGCACACGTAACAACACTTGATGCGGGTGATGTTTTTACGGCTGGTAGATACAATTCCTTAGTACCTATTATGCAAGAAAAGTTTGCCGGAGGTTTGGCAAATTATCACGCTGTCGCTGTTGTCAAAAAGGACACTTTGCAAGATGTTTACAGTTTAAGAGATTTGCGAAACAAACGTGCCTGCTTCCCGTGGGTGGGTAGCATGGCCGGGTGGATTGTGCCCATATATACGGTAACTATAATTACAATTTTTTTTTTCATATTTCGCTAATATTCTTTCTTATATGCAGTTGCAACGTGAGGGTGGCATGGAAGTAGTTGACTGTAACAATCAAGTCAAAACCGCTGCCAATTATTTTAATAATTCTTGCGCCGTGTACTCATTAATCAACAAATACAATCCAATTGGAGATAATTCTGATAAGTAAATGTTAAAAAAAATTTCACTTTGTATGAATATTTTAAAATATTTTTTGTCCACAGACTATGTACGCTGTGCACAGGTAAAATACCTGGCGGTAGATGTTCTGCGAAAGATCCTTACTTTGGCTACGATGGTGCATTCCGTTGTCTCCTCGAAGCTGGTGAGGTGGCTTTTCTACGCGACTCAACAGTCACGGAAATGCTGCAAACTAACGAATTCAGTAAGCTGGCTACAATATAAGTTCTTAAATTTTTTAAATCGAATCCTTCTTCCAAAATAAAGGTAGTTTATCACCTGATCGCTTTGAACTGCTTTGTCGTGATGGTCGCCGGGTGCCTGTCAGCGAATATCGCCAATGCAACTGGGGCGTTATCCCCTCCGATGCAGTCGTCACATCCTCTGCACGAAATTCATTCGAACGAAAGAAATTTCAGCAATTTTTAAGACGTATAATTGAACTTTACTCAGATGCTCTGCGGGAAGAAGCGAATGAGCAAAACAAACGTTTAAATGGCGAAGCGGGAAATAATTTCAATTATAATGTAAATAATAAAGATCAATACGGTAACACTTATGGAGTAAATAGCAATAATCCGTATAATTCAAATAATCCGTACGACACGTCCAATACATACAACCGAAACCCTTATGATAATTATGATGGGGGTAATAGCGGTTTCCGCAATGATCGTTTGGACTCAAGTTTCACAACGGACCGCAATTATCCGGAAGGTACGAACGAAACCATTCTATATGAAAAATTCCGAATATTTGAGTCACGTCGTCATGGCAAAGCAAACCTTATGTTTCAGGTGAGTACTTTGAACGTTTGAAAAATAATTTAATATATAAATGCATTTTCAAATTAATTTTTTTTTATTGTCAATGGTCAAATTGCAGGATTCTGCACGATCGCTAATATTAATTCCAGAAGATGATCAATCATTTAGCAAACATTTGCAAGACACAACCACTTACATTTATGGCATACGTGATTGTCCAGTACCTAGCATGACACTGTGTGTAACATCCGATCCCGAGCTGGAGAAATGTATTAAAATGAAGGTAGGTTTATTTTGCTTTTATTAAAATTGTATTTGGTTAAGTCACATCCTTATACCCTTAGATTGCTTTAAAAGCGCAAATATTAAAACCTGAATTGATATGCAAAAAGGAACATTCGCACATTAATTGTATGCAATGGATCCAATCTGGAAAAGCTGATATCGCCGTATTTGATGCAGGCGATGTATATACTGGTGGTTTGAATTATGACTTGATTCCTTTTATGTCTGAAGTTTACAATTTGGGCGAACCGGAGTATTATGTTGTAGCCGTCGCAAAGGAAGAAGATCCGGACACTGAACTGACATATCTAAAGGGCAAGTACACATGTCACACAGGCATTAACACAGCTGCTGGCTGGACCTATCCAATGGCCTTCCTCATATCGAACGGTTGGATACGCCCATACGGTTGCGATTCAATACGTGCTGCTGCTGAATACTTCACGAAGTCGTGTATACCTGGCGCTATCAGTAATGAATATAACACTGGCGTACCCTACGACAGCATGTGTGATCTCTGTCATGGCACCAGTTATCGTTATTGTAGACGTGATGCATCTGAAGATTACTATGGTCATACCGGTGCATTCCGTTGTCTAGTGGAGGGTGGCGGGCATGTAGCTTTTATGAAGCACACCACTGTTATGGAAAGTACGGGTGGCAAACGTAAAGAGTGGTGGGCGCGAAATACACTGAACGATGATTTTGAATTACTTTGTACCGATGGTAAGCTACAACAAAGAAATTTGTTTTAACTCTAATTAAACACATAAATTATTGCAGGTACTCGCGCTGAGTTGCATGACTATAAAAAATGTAATTTGGGTAAGGTTAAGGCAAATGCGATTGTAACGCGTGGCGGTGTTAACTACAATGACACCCAAATTAATGCATACATTAATTTATTAACCTACGCCCAACAACTGTACGGTCGCAAAAATACCGATACGTTTAGTTTTAGTATGTTCTCTTCGCCGATGGGCTTTTACGATCTAATCTTCCAAGATGCCACACGTCAACTACGTGTCATACCACCTAATCAACGTCGCTACGACATCTACTTGGGCAGCAACTTTATGCGTGCTCGACGTATCACTGATTGTTATGCTGGTGCAGCACAATTAATGGTTTCCATACCGCTTTTCTTTATGGTATTTACTTTTCTGTTAGGGTTTTGAGAAGAAAATTATTCCATCTATACTTTAGGTATTTAAAAAGAATTACTATTTTTTTAAACAATATTACTAAAATAATTCCAAAATAGTTCAAAAATTGACACCTATAAATACCTTAGGTTAAGTATAAAGAAGGTATGATTTGTTAAAGCAGCATTCATAAAAAAATGTGTGCTTTCACGTTTATATATCATAATTTCTACAAAACAATGTACGCAGTGCATTTTGCAACATAAGCACAAAGGTAGATTATTTTACATCTACACACTTATGTATCTCAAATAAGCAAATTGTTGTCCATATGTATTCTCGAATAGTTCGTAATCAAAATATTTAAACGTTGATTATTAAGTGCCTTATACTGAAACATTCCGTCCAAATTTTTTTATGTAGAAATCCGTCCAATTTTTTATATTTATAACGAAATATATACACACAACAAATATGGTTTACTTAAATGTAACTAATATACTTGAAATTGTATAATATAGAAATGCTCTTTTGTAAAGATTTCTCGAATATTTATTTTCATTAGTTAATTTTACGAATATCGTAATTTAATCATAAAATCCTTGTCTACCTTAACTACTGAAAATATCTCTTGGTGGCATTCGTAAGTATTGAAAGTGTTAAAAAGTAAAAAAACGTTTCCTTTTAGTAGTGAGTAGTAGTCAATTTCATGTTTCATACAGGACAAATGCGGTCCCTTATACAAATTTTGGCCAATAAATTAACAGAAGCAACTATGAATAATGTGATTGTTGTTGTATCGGTATAAACAATTACTCAAACCTTCACGGTAACTAACACTAAATAGCTTTGACGACATAACAGTTAAAGATAAAAGAGAGTCCATTCCGCTTATGTAGCTCTGACTGTTGTGGGAATGAGGTGTTTTCCACAGTTTTATTTGTGGTTTATACGGAAACTTTGAGAAAATTTAGGAAATGGTTTAATATGGAAAATTTTCCCAACTAAACCAAATAAATTCCTATATTCAAAACAATGTATTTTAAAAGAGGGAGGAAGTTGACTAGAAAAACGTTCAGCGATTATTTGACGCTGTCACAGTGTTGGAAAACATTATAAACAAAATTGTCAAATATTGTCACATATTATTTTAAATATTATTTATCTAAATAAATAGGTGCAAATTCGAGAATATTTTTCTTTGATTATGAGATTTAAAACAATTAATTTTATATTATTAAATAAAACCACTTAATTTCGCTATTGATGAACCGTTAAATTTGGTGATCGTAATCGTAATCGATTTTACTTGATAAATTTTACGCTCTGTGGGTGTTGCGCTATTCTCACAGTTCTGATATTTTGACATTTGGTCATTTTCTAGCTTTTAATAAATGAAATCGGCTGTTTTCGCGGAAACTTTTCGAGCTGTACATTTCATTCATATTATTTTAAAGTAAGCTCTCATAAAATAAGTGAATGTATATTGAAAATCACAAAAAACAACAGCGCAAAGAAAAATAAATAACTTCCCTCACTATCAAAATAATGGTGTGCCACCTCTAAACAGTAGGAGGCCGTTAATACAAATACATACAATTGATTATATATTACATTTCTCCTATAAAATATTGTTGACAAATTCCAAATCAAGTCTTCCCGGTTTTGAGACAATATACTTTTACTCTCTGTAGGTGCCGTGCTATTGTCTACGAACGTGTTTTGTTGTGTGTCGTGGCAAATAACTTGAATTTCTGCATTTGGTGTTTCGAATCAAAGTGAATTAATATTCAACAAAATGTCCATAAACCTACGAACCGTGTACGCGTTTGCAAGGGAAATGTACCCAAAGAAGTCGACAGCACCAATACAATATGGCACGGCAGGTTTTCGTGGCAAGTAAGTGAAATTTGAGTTATATTAAGAGCTTTTAATATTATTTATTGCAATTTGTTTAAAAATTTTGATGTGGACTGATAAAGGCAAAAGTGCTAGCAGGACATATTCTGTAATACCGGTGATTGAAGTTCTCAATATTCAACTGTATATTCATATATTTATTAAACCCAACCGCGTGAACCATTATACATATGTGCATCTGTATGTATTCATATGCATGCCTGCCACCTCCATCTAATTCCCACATAACATTTTTATTTATAGATTTTTTTGTACTGCATATTATTTAGTATAAATAACACAAACAAGCATATACTTTATATCAAAGAAGCCACGCCAAAAAATGATAAACTTGGTGCATTACTCTAAATGGTAGCAGCTGACCTGCTTAAAGGTCAAAGCACGAACTTTAGTTTATATGTATGTATATATGCACATTAATTATTGCTAGTAGGCACGGCATTTTATATATATGTACATGCATACATCTATTACAAACACTATGTAAAAACTTGCCAATCACCCCTTCAAAATTCAACCTATTCTTTCTTACAGTTTACGTACATACATACATATATGTCCGTTGAAATTGTTTGTTTTTTTAGCCATTTACTCTGAATTATTAAAGCAAAAACTATTGGGGCCAAGTAGCCACAAACTAGGGCGTTGTATACAGGTGAATCACAGATAGCCGTTATTGCTATGTAATGCATGGGTTGAATCACCTACGAACCATTGCAGCTCCCTTCACTTTATTTTGCAATGAATAAATACTTCTTGCCATTTGTAATACAAATTATTTCCATATTCTTTGAACTTTTATTTTGTGCTTTCATGCATTTTCAACTTCAAGGTAAACAACTGTTCCATTAGCTACTAAGGAAGGGAAATCGCCTACCGAAAGTATGCTATAAAATTTATGAGTTGTATGATGTCTTGTAATATGCATTTGTTATGTACTTCATATAGATACATATACATACTATTTGTCTCGAATCTGTTTTTAATTGCCTGAGCTTAATTAAGACTCTGCTTCCTTATGCATTGAGATGCATGCTTATTATTATATGTAAATTACAAGATTACAAGCCACACATATATTATTATGCACAGATAGATTTTGCTATAACAAATAAAATGAACACCAGTATGTTCATAAGTGCACTGTTATCAGTAAATTATCTTTTGTTGTTAACATTGCAAACAAACCGCAACAGTGCTGTTGATAAACTTGTGAATGATTTTTTACATACATATGTATGTATGTTTGCTAGTTTTATACACTATGTAGTGAAATATGAAATTTTATTTAAGTTCTACATACATATATACATACATACATACTATACATATAAATGTAATATGCATTTAATGGCATTTTTTATTTCAGAGCCGAATTCTTGGACAGTGTTATGTACCGCATGGGCGTTTTGGCTACACTTCGTTCTCGAATTCGTGGCGGCGCTGTAATTGGTGTAATGGTCACTGCCTCCCACAATCCAGAGCCGGATAATGGTGTCAAGTTGATTGACCCAAAAGGTGAAATGCTGGAAGCCAGTTGGGAATCCATTGCGACTGATTTGGCTAATGTTGAGGACAGCGAACTTGAAGCGCATGTTGCCAAAATTATAAGTGATAATAAAATAGACGTAGGTTCATCTTCCAATGTATTTGTCGGTATGGATAACCGCTACCATAGTCCACGGCTGCTAAAGGCTGTGGCTGACGGTGTAATTGCGCTAAAGGGAAATGTGCGTGAGTTTGGTATTGTTACGACGCCAATGTTGCACTTCTTTGTAGTGGCTGCTAATACTAGAGGCGCCTACGGCCAGCCAACGGAGGAAGGATACTACAGAAAATTGATCACGGCGTTTGAAATATTACGCGGTGATAATTTAGAAAATGGCAACTACCGCAATAAGTTGGTATTCGATGGCGCAAATGGTGTGGGTGCACGAAAAATGCTGCAATTCATTAAACGTATGCATGATTCCTTGCAAGTGGATGTAATTAATAAGGGAGATGGAAAAATAAATGAGAATTGCGGTGCTGATTATGTGAAAGTGAAGCAAGGAGTGCCCATAGGTATGCCGATTGTGGAACCATATACCCGTTGTGTGAGCGTCGATGGTGATGCCGATCGCGTAGTATACTTCTTCACCGATGATAAGAATCAGTTTAGATTATTGGATGGTGACCGTATTGCTACGTTAGTAGCGGACTATCTTATGGATATGGTAAAACGTTGTGGGCTTGATTTGAGTATGGGTTTGGTGCAAACCGCATATGCTAACGGTGGTTCAACGGATTATATTTCCAATACGTTGCAAGTACCAGTGGCATGCGTACCCACTGGTGTTAAGCATCTGCATCATAAAGCACTACAATACGATATTGGTGTATATTTTGAGGCTAACGGACACGGTACTGTTATTTTCAGCGAAAATGCTAAGAGTCTGATAAAAGCGGCATCCGAAACAAGTGTGGACGCGAAAACACTACTGCATGTTATAGATCTCATCAATGAAACCGTTGGCGATGCCATATCGGACATGTTGCTAGTCGAAACAATTTTGAACCATAAGGGCTGGGACGTTAAAGATTGGTTGGCGACGTACGATGATTTGCCGAATCTTCAATTGAAAATTAAAGTTCAAGATCGTAATGTCATCACCACAACCGATGCAGAGCGTGTTTGTGTGACACCAGTGGGTCTGCAAGAAGCCATAGACAAAGTGGTATCAAACTATAAAAGAGGCCGTGCGTTCGTAAGACCATCAGGTACAGAAGATGTTGTGCGTGTATATGCTGAAGCAGCTACTAAAGACGTAAGTTTAACATTTACATAAAAGTATAAAAGTTTTAGCTTATGAATGCATTAACATTTTTTTTTTTTGTTTTGCTTTAGGAAACCGAAAGCCTTGCTTATGAAGTGGGAATTTTAGTGCAACAGCTGGCTGGAGGCGTTGGACCAGAGCTAATTCATCCTGGAAAGACAATAAGTGCCCACATCTAAATATTTTAATTATTCCTCTCTCAAAAGAAAAAAACTATTTCAAGCTGAAATCTGCCTTCAAAGCGGACTCTTTAATGCTCTTGCTACACAACGATAAAATGCCTAAAAGTTACTTACATGTACATGCCTTCCTTAAAATAAGTAGTTAGAAGAAAACACTTTCATTTATTTTCTACAGATCGTTTAATATTGTGTTACATGTTATTATTATTATTATTATTTGTATTTTTTTTTTTGTACTGCAGATGTGCATTTAAATTTGCTTTGTAATGTGAAACTGCCTTGAATTAAAAAAATATTATATGTAAAAGATATATGTATGTATGCATGAATTGAGTTTTAACTATGTATTAAATGTACATACAGACATATGTTCAAGAAGTTATGTGCTTATTTCATTTTGTTTTTACTGCGATAATGTGCTCGCCTTTAATAGAAAATTGCGTTAAATCAAAACATAATATGCTAGGGCTCCATTACAAAAATATTTGTAAATTGAATTTACTTTAAGTATTAAAATGCGTTAATAAAACAACGAAATACATTCTTATACAAACACCTTTGAGTTTAATTGTAGTACTTTTGAAAATAGTAATTCTATAATGCAACATGCAATTCTCAGAAGTTGAAAAATCAATCTTAATTATTTATCCTTTCATAAAAGTGCAAACTTTTGTTTTTAAGAATTTAAATTTAATTTCAACTTTGCTTTCAATCCAATGACAACAGTTGAGCTATTTAAAGAATTTGACATTCACATGATTTTACTGGTCCTTTAATCAAATTGGCACTACGAAAACGATGAAACAGGTGCTCCAATCGCAGGTAAAATAATCCAAAACGACCATTCTAACAGCAGTAAAGTCAACGTATCTTGAAAAGACGTGAAGCGCCACAATGGCGTCACAATGATAAACTGCAAATTTTCTTCTTCAATAATCAAGATCTGCTAATCGAGAACACTCAAGAAAAAATTATTTTGGTGTTGGCTTACTAAATAACATTTCCGTTCCCACAATTTACATCCGGTTAAGAGCTGCCAACTCAAAATTGGGAAATATTTTATCCCACGACAAGAACAACAACAATTGACAAACTTGCATTTTTGCTGCAAAGACACAATGGAGATGTGCAAAAAACCATAAAATGTTGTTTTTTTTTTTATAGCCTGCAAACGATTAGTGAGAATGGCTGCTTTAACTGGTTTTGATTTAAAAATTTTCCATTTTAAGTTGATTGCGTTCACACGCGAAAATTGTTGTGACCCAAACTCAGTTTGACGCCGAAAAGTAATGAACAAAGATGAAGGGCTTTGTATTCCTGTTCGTAATATTTCGCTTTTATTTTCATTTGAAATTCGTTCCAAAGCTAAAATTGAGAAAAATTGTTTTAGAAAATATAAGTACAGATACCAACATTATATAACACTTTTTTTACATCAAAGCGAAAGTCTGAGGTAAAGCGAATCAAAAGTTGTATGTGAATCAGCTATAACTAATGTCAAATAACTGTCAATTTTAAACATTTTATCAGCCTCTAGAGACTCTGTACAAGGTGCCGCTACAAAATGTTTGTAGATATGAAAACTGGTAGTAAGATTATTTACATAAAATCGAATGCCTGTTTGAATGTCCGCTAAAATATGAAGTAAAGGCAAAATAATGTAATAGTTAAATCTTTATCACTTTATTATTAATCTTTGCAACTTCCTGTATTCAATTTTGGCATAAGTGCTATGAAAATATACTAAATATCTAATATTTTAGTGAAAAATAATAATTTTTTGATATACTGCTTTTGACCTCTGTGATTGATGCTTATGTAAATATAAAAAATTTCGAAGCGTTTATGAATACTGCTATTTATGAGTAAAGTATCGATATAATTTTGTGTTCAAAAATTCGATAAAATATTAACATCGATGTAAACTGTCAACGATTAGTACATCGTTTGCCTTGTCAGCTAAACGGGCTAGGATTGTCTGATGCAATAGTACATCGAGTTCTTATTTTTATAGAAAGTAGTTTAAAAGAAACTTCTATCAACGTTGAAAGGACAAACAATTAATATATTTGAAATTACAATTATGGACGCAGAAGACGTAAGTTGTATACCTCTGGCCTCTGTAGAGCAATGAAAATGATGAAGATTTTGTTGTGAAACGTGTAAGTTTCTACCTGTATCACACATTTTTGTTGCTTTGAGGTTATGTGCATCCCCGAATTTGTGATTGTTAAAAAATGCTTATTCTCATTTCAGGGGTTTGATCCAACATTGCTGAAAAAGAAGAAAAAGAAGAAGACATTCGACCTTGACGCTGCACTTGGTCTTGATGATGGCAGCAGAAAGGAGGAGCCAAAAGAAGACGCTCCACTGGATAGCGGGGCTGCTGATTTAGAAGATAATTTGGATTTAGAAAGTTTTGGCAAGAAAAAGAAAAAGAAGAAGAAGCCTTTTAATTTAGATGAACTCGAAGGTGCTTTACCATCCGCAAAGGAAGGAGAAGAAGAGGAAAGCAATGCTGCAGTGCTGGAAGAACCAGAAGATGACGATATCAACCTAGATATGGACTTCTCGAAGGACAAAAAGAAAAAGAAGAGTAAAAAGAAGGATTTAGACGAACTATTCGCCGATAAAGATGAAGAAGATAAAAGCGAAAATAAAGAAAATGGTAAGCATTTTAATTGTATTTTGTAAACTATAGTGATGCAATACTCTTTCTTTTTTCCACACAGTTGATGATAACAGTTCATCATGGGCCGGTACAGATCGTGATTACACATATGATGAGTTATTAAAACGTGTATTTGAAATCATCCTTGATAAAAACCCAGATATGGCAGCTGGACGTAAACCGAAATTTGTCATGAGACCTCCACAAGTATTGCGTGTCGGCACAAAGAAGACTTCATTTGCTAACTTTATGGATATTGCAAAAACACTTCATCGTTTGCCAAAACATTTATTAGACTTTTTATTAGCTGAATTGGGTACCAGCGGTTCAATGGACGGAAACCAACAGCTTATTATAAAAGGTCGTTTCCAACCTAAACAGATAGAAAATGTACTGCGTCGTTATATCAAAGAGTACGTGACCTGCCACACCTGCCGTTCACCCGAAACTATACTGCAAAAAGATACAAGATTATTCTTCCTGCAATGCGAATCTTGCGGTTCTAGATGTTCCGTAGCAAGCATTAAATCGGGTTTCCAAGCTGTTACTGGCAAACGTGCTGCAATTCGTGCGAAAACTACATAAAATATTTTTTTGTTGGTGCGACTTTAGGATTTCTATGTTCTTTTTCTAGTGGGGATTTATTTTGATGTAACAAATTCGATATATGACAAAGAACAAGGAAAAAATAGAACAAGTTGAAATAAGCGAGGATTAATATTTTTTATTTAAATTTTAAACATACAAACCATTAAATAATAAAAATAGTAAACCGATCATAAAAACAAACCATAAAAACTTTATCTTTTTGATGTTTTATATATCTTCATATACCAGTCAATTATTTCGTCCTTGAAAGCCAATTCCATTGTTCTATCGCAACCCGTGTCGATGTCCCAACTAAAGCCGAATACGCCCACTTGGCCACGAAACAAATTTGGCCTACCGAAGACAAATACTTTGTTACCTACGGCAATTCGTGATGGGTCTAGTTGTTTTCTAGTTTTGTTCAGCAGCTTCTCTAATGCAGTTAAAATATCTGTATTCTCCTTAATTGACTTTCTTATAAACACTTCATTTCGCAAGCGTTGTAATTCGAGAATATCGGCTTCTTTTTTCGGAATAAACAAAGGCAAAATTGATGTGTTGTCATCAATTTCAAATTTATAGTGACCATTATTTTTAGTCGGAACCATTTTACCCACTATGCGTGCATGTACCATAATTGTTCGAAAAAACACTTTGGCATCAAATGCTTCAAAAAGTGTTGGCGAAGAAGCGCTGCAATGTTTGACGTCCATCAAAAGCAGTGGCACACATTCTAGGTGCTTATTATCACTATCAGATGTTTTTAAACTGCATTTCGCAGAAAATTGCACATCCAAACAATCACTGCCGCTCATTTCAACATCTATTCCTGTTTATATTTTCATTTCTGTGCACTATTGAATATATTTGGCGCTATTTTGTCCCTTTGAATTATGAATGTCCCAATGAACCATCGAATATGCAATCACATTTAGCCTATTGCATATTTCATAACATAGAAACTAAATAGCTTTGACGCAAATCTATCATATATTTCAGAGTCATAATGTTTTATATATAAATTATTATTTATCTAACAAACAATTAAGATATCGTAAGTAATTTTTTCTTAACTTATATATACAGTAATTCATATAATTTCACAATCTGTTATAATAATTGTATATAAAACTTTTGCGGCTGGCAATACTGCATCATTTCACTTCGTTTTCAGGTTCGTGTGCGTCAAAATAAATGAGCTAGTTACTTTGCGAAACGAAATTAAAATAAACATTTTTGGTGTTAAATATTAATATTATAGAAAATAAAAAAAAATTGTAATAAAATTTTCCAAACAAAAAATTAAAAAGGTGTCGGTGAGACAAAGCGTAACGTTGAGACTTTTAATAAAAAATTGAGGTGGAAGTAAGATTTGCCGAAGTTGTATTCGGCAGCTGTATCAATACATTCACACAAACGACTTTTTGTCTTTGTTTACACTCTTTCTGAATTGTGAAATTGCTGATCGAGATATTGCACTTTGTCAAAGTCTTCCAAAGCATTGGTAACCACCGTCAATAAACAAATTGAAATAAGTCGAACCGATTTGTTATGTCTGGCGGAGCACTGATAACACTAAAGGAAGATGCAACTGACGGTGGAGGTAATGCCAATGGAGGAGGGAGCAATTCTAATATTGCAAATAATCAACAAACATCCGGATCCGGAAACGTAAATGCTACTCCAGGTCACAACCCAAACGGTAGTAATAATGGCCCTCCGGAAGGAACACGCCAAAATAGCTTACAACGCATTCAATTGCGAAAACAAAAAGTTTTTAACTTGCCTGTTCCCCAGAAGTTGGCAAAATTATCTATGTACTCTTCTTGCCAGAGCGAATGCTGCCGTTGTACTGGATGGAAAACTCCTCAAGAAAATCGCCATAGAGATGTGGAATCGTCAACATATTGCCCTGAATTCACCGAAGAATGTCGCAGCTGTAGACATCCTCTACAAAATCATATTGCACATCTGGATGGCATATCTGGTTCTCAAATGAACGAACTTCTGGGTGCTATAATAGACATGGAAAATTTGTTCATGTCAATGCAACGCGTAGAAGATGAGGATACCAAAAAAGTTTATCTGTATTTATTTCGTCTCTTGCGTCAATGTGTCCTTAGTCGTCAACAAGCAGTTATTCATGGACCCCTGGGCGATCCACCATTCGAGTCGCCATGCATTGCAAAAGCCGTTTCATCGTTCGTGTTCTATAAGTACAACCATTTAAGTCAAACTGAACTACAGACAATGACAGAAGTGGCGAAAACATTTCTTAATTTTTTAAATCATTACAACTTCGAACCACCATCAATGCGTCGCTCTGGATTAACGCATGAAGATGCTTCAACATATAAAATTAATTATACGCGATGGCTAGTGTTTTGCCATGTGCCCGCTTTTTGCAATTCTTTGCGTCATTTTGAAACATCGCTAGTGTTTGGGCGCACCTTACTGCGTACCATATTCAAGTATATGGCTGAGCAGCTAAGAAATAAATGTTCTTCCGAACGAGATCGCTTACCAGCTGATAAACGATCAATTATAACGCAAATGCCCAAATTTTTAGATGCGCTAAAAGCTGAACTACTGAAAGACGACTCGCCGATTTGGGATCAAGGATTTCGTCCATCAACAGCTTTTATAATACAACAACGTAAACGTCAGCAAGAAGCGAGTACTGGAGCGGCAACTGGCAGTAAGCGATCCGGCACTGGAGAACCCGCACATAAAAGAGCCAAAAAGGAAAGCATTGATCGTGTCAGTGGGTAAGTTTTTGCCGGCACGTTCGTAACCGACTAATTAATATATATATACATATATATATAACTATAAAAGTAATTTTAGTAATTGTGACTTGCAGATGGTAAATCGAGGAAATAGCAGAAAATAAGTTTAAGTGTTTGTTTTATTATATGCATATGCTTTTTTTTTTGAAGAAGACTGTGAGCACGAATAGTGCATGTGTAATTTTCTATTTCACAATTCTCGATTAACACATGAATCGAACAATGTATACAAATTAAGTACGTATATGGATACACTCAAAAAAAGATTAAGGATTTTTAGACTTTAATAAAATGTAACTGACCAGTCAACGTTAAAAGTAAATGCAGTAAATGTGTTTTCTTTATACATATTGTATGAACTTAATGTGAATAACGATATATTGTGTTGATTGCGACCGCTCGTGCACGTCCGTAATTTAAGCTGCTTTGTGCACAACTGGAAAAGAAATTGTTTATAGTGACACAAAACAGTCGGCAACAAATGAAATTGTTTTTTGTTTGTGTTTTTTCGCCGATACGAATACCTTGTCATCGTACGAAGTACTATTTTTTTATTCCGTTTCCTATATTAAGACTTTTTTATGAGTAATAAGTTCAATTGGCGGCGTTGTGCGAAATGCAGAAGATTGGCACACAAACGGGTTTATGTAGTCAAATTTAAAACATGCTTTTAGGCGAACTGTGCATGCAATATTTAATTAGTTATTTGATGTATTTTAATTAAATCGATTGCATGCGCATATTGTATAATATAAAATTCTTTCACATGATTTGTTTTGAATATAATAAAAATGCAGTTTCAGTTACCTTTTTTAACTAACTAATCCATCTGTTGAAAATCTGCATTTCAGCGAATGTCAGTTTGAGGACCTTTCTGATGAAACCGTTGTGCGTGCTATGAAAGCAATTTCAGAATCAAAGGCCATCAATAAATCAGAAATCTTATTTCCGGTCAATGTTTCCCGCGATGAAAATGTTAAAGCAGAGGAACAACAACGAGCCATTGAATTTCATGTAGTCGGAAATTCCCTAACAAAACAAGTGGATAAACAGACAATATTTTGGCTTATTGGACTACAAGCAGTATTTGCCTATCAACTACCCGAAATGCCACGTGAATACATCAGTCAATTAGTATTTGACACAAAACACAAAACATTGGCACTTATAAAGGAAAATCAACCCATTGGCGGCATTTGCTTTCGTCCTTTCGCTAGTCAGGGTTTCACCGAAATAGTATTTTGCGCCGTTACCATGTCCGAACAAGTCAAGGGTTATGGTACACATTTAATGAATCATTTAAAAGACTACAGCATCAAACATGGCATACGACATTTGCTGACCTATGCTGACTGTGATGCTATTGGTTACTTTAAGAAGCAAGGTTTCTCCAAGGATATAAAATTAGCTCGACCGGTCTATGCTGGTTTCATAAAGGAATATGATGGTGCCACGCTAATGCATTGCGAATTACACCCAAGCATTGTGAACACACAATTTATTTCTGGTAATTTAAAATCTCTCTCATTTTTACTTAGATAATTATTTATATTTTTTGTTTGCTCTACCCAATAGTTATAAGAAAGCAGAGCGAAATTCTGAAAGAATTAATAGCACAACGCCACAATGAGGTGCAAAAAGTGCGTCCTGGTTTAACTTGCTTCAAAGAGGGATTACGTTCCATACCAGTTGAATCGATACCCGGATTACGTGAGATCGGTTGGAAACCACAAATGCGTGCACAACGCACTTCACGTCCACTAGAAGAATCTTCCGACCCAGAAAAACTTGCGGCATCCTTTACTGCCGTTCTACAGTCGGTGCGCCAGCATCAAGCCGCGTGGCCGTTCCTACGTCCAGTACCAGCGGCTGAAGTACCCGACTATTATGATCACATTAAATATCCGATGGATCTTAAAACTATGGGTGAACGCCTCAAGCAAGGATATTATGTAACACGTCGGCTCTTTATGGCCGATATGGCGCGTATTTTCTCGAATTGCCGTTTCTACAATTCACCGGAAACTGAATATTATCGTTGCGCTAATTCATTGGAACGTTACTTTCAGACCAAGATGCGGGAGTTGGGTCTGTGGGACAAATGATGTTGCGCCCTCAATGCCGCCGTTGATATGCTTAGCGAACACGAACGCGTGGCGGATGAACACAATGTAAGCAATCCGGCGACAACAACTTCAGATAATATGAATATACAGCAGGGCGATAATAACGGTAGTAATGGTGTTGATGGAGACACTAATATTGTGTTGACAGTTAATTTGGGTGTGGTTTCCGCACTGCCCGAGGATATATTTAAAAATTAGACTTTAATGTGCTGCAGCTTAATATAGCTTAAATAAATGAATTATTTAAAAATAATACAGTAAATAAATAATTTGAATTTAAACTCGTACATTTGTTTAATCAGCACTTAATATGTACATAAATATCGCAACAAATAATATTTAAAATTTGCTTAAAATATATAAAAATTAAAATGAATTTAAAATATATATGTACATAAAAATAAAAAAATTGAAATTAGTTTAAAATATATAAAAAATAAAAAAAAAAATTAAATTGGGAATTCTAAATGTTATACATTTGAGGAAAGCAAAAATGAAGCTTCGTTCGGAGTAGAAAACCAAGACAATTTATATATGTATACATACATGATGACATACTAATTTATGTACCACATATACTATGTACTCTCAATATCTATATAAGATCCAATAAAATGTTATAATAAAAAATCGTTGGCTATCTCTTATGTTTTTCTTCAACGAAGGAAAATATATTGTGATTTAGCATAATTTCTTTAATGCATACAGTAATTGTGATTAATATAATCAGTAGTAATTTTTGGTAGTGTACATTTTTATACAATAATACTGCAAATACATACATACATACATATATACATATTTTGAATTAGCAAAAAAGCTTTCGACCAAAATTGTGCCGCGGCGTCGCGCATCAATTGCATATTCGTTTCCACTTTACCTATATGTACATATGTACATATATACAGCGTAATATATAACAACACGTACGCTATACAGAATGTAACATACAGTTAGCAGCTGAAAATAACAAAGCAACAATTCGATTATTGCAAATATTGTATTGGATGTTTGTTGTTGTTGTCGCCTTTGCTTCTACTTATGATGTCATATTATCACATAATAGTATAATTTTAAACGTCTAAAGTCCATAACTACATACACCCATACATGTATATATGTATGTATATTGGTCTGACTCATATGCAGGCATACACACCTAAATAAGTGATTTTTTGAATGATTGCAGTCATTTAATTCGACTTGTTTCTTTAGATTAGAATAATTCTCGTATTTCGTTTTTCTTCACTATTTCTTTTTTTTAATTATTTTTGTGCTTAAAAATCTAGGCATAAACAAAATGTTGGTATTTTTGTAAGAAAAAACATTTCCTGATTTTTTTTCTCTTCATATTTGTAAATGGTTTACGATATTTTAGACATCGAGAAAGTATGAGAAACTCCATTCGTAATATAATGAATTGTATTTGTTATTACCATTATACATATGTACATATGCAATTTGTTAATTAATTTTCTCTCATGTCATAGTTTTAACAAGAAGCAAATTTAATAGTAATAATATTTAGTGTTTTATTTTTATTATACACAAAAGCATGCTTAAATGTGTTTGACACGTATGTATGTAATTTACTTTCTTTTAATCTAAAGTGTATACGTTTTCCATATAGGTTAGTTGGATCTATATATATATAAATGTTAAATATACTGGTTTTTAATCGTTTTCCGACAATGCTAAATACAGCGTATCTACTATTGATTTTATACATACATACATGCTATTCAGTGGGATATTTCTTGATCGTTTACAGACTTTCTTGATTCACTTCAATTTCTTCATGTTTTGGTTTTTGCTTTGTTTTATTTTTCTATAATTACCGTTATAAGAAATGTAACATTATATTTGAGTTGCTCACTTGTTTGCATAGCTTCATGGAAAAATTGTTATTCACTAATGTAGATAGAGTAATCCCTAATGTTATGTTATGTATATCTATGTATGTATGTATATTAAGTGATAAGGAAATAAAATTCGGCTGAGCTATTTTGTGTTTATTCGAAATTGTTGTGGATATTGAGTTGCTTGGTTGTTTAAGAATTTTATGAGAAAAATTTTCAGTAATTTTTTTTAAATAATAATAAATAATTACGTAAAAAGTGTCAAATGTCAATTTTATATTGTTATTGTTGTGATTAGAATTAAAAAAAATATTATTATTATATTTTTTTTTTATTTTTTTCTTTTTTTAATTTTAATTTAAATTTTATTCAATTTAATCAAATAAGATGATGAAAATTAAATATTATTAATTAATAATTAAAAAAAATTAAATATTACTAATTTAAAAATTTTAATTAAATGTAATAATTTTAATTTAGTTTTCATTACAAATAATAATTAATTATTTAATAATACGTATTTAATTTTTTTAATTAATTTAATCTCCATTTTATTTGATTAAATTAATTATTAATTAAAAAATTAAATATAATTAATTAATTTTTTTTCAAATTCTAATCTCTTACTGTACAACAATAATAATTTAAAATTGACATTTGATTGCGTTTTATTAATTTTTATTCTTCAATTTCAACTAAAAAAAAATAATAATTATAATTATAATTAATGTTTTTGGTTATTTCGTTTTTCTTCAAAAAATATTTTCCCACAGAAACCTTTTAATCGTAATTATCTGCACAAATTATATTTTTTTAAATTATTAGGCACCGAAAAATAGCAAATAATCACACAGCCTCAATAAAAAGAAATTAAAAAAATTATTTTTTCAAATGTATGAAGCGCTCTAGTTTATGAACATGTAACATCTATCTCATTATTATTTTGTATTCTCATTTTTATTTTAGAATTCAGTTAGTATTTGTTGTGTAAAACTGTTGCAAGCATTGTTTCATATTCTCTGAAATGATTGTCTTGTGTATTCTACTATCGACTGTGAATATTGTAGTAAAGTAGGCGCGTGTGTTTTTAATTGAGCGAAATGAAGCGTACATAATTTAATAAATAAAAGTCGTCAAAAATAATTTATAGAATCAGCTACGGCGTTGTTGGTTTGGTTGCTTTGAAAATTACACACTTAAGCCTTTAGACCTTAAGGTATAAGCAAGGTATACTCATTTTTCAGCCATATGACAGTCATGCATAGAAGTTATATAGTTTTTGTGTTTAAAATATATTAATAACATTGGCATAACATAGTAATATGATCTATATGATTTTCACTAGACATTCCATTACGCATATTGTTGTATTTTTTGTTTTTATAGTTGTAGACCCGATGTTGTTCCAATGTCGCTCAAATTTTTACATATTTTGAAAAATCTTGAGAAAACTACGAAATCAATGATAATGTTAACATCTTTAAGGATTCATAGCCACTTTTGTGCAGCATATTCTGAATTTTGTTTTGAGAAGTCTAAAAGTTGATAAAAATAGCCTACAAATTTATGCTTCTATTGAAATTCTCGAACAGTTTCTTGCATTTATTTGCTATCACAAGTGTCCTTCCTAATGTTTTGAGTCTATGGTGATTACGGTGTTCCTTACTTTCCTGGATATTTTTTATTCTTTGCAAAAGTTTCAGTTTTTGCCTTAAAAAACGGATCCAATGTAAACAACCTCTTTATTTATTTTCAATCTAAACCTTGTTTCAATTATTCCATGCATAATTTTTTTTTCTGAAAATTAATAACTTTGAAAAACTGTTACTTTAATACACTATTTTCTGATCTACAAAACATGTTTATTAAATTTTCCATAAAAACATTATTTTAAAGGCAATACGCAAAGTTATACATCAAACATATTGAGCATTCATACAGGTGACTTATGTATACATTCTGTGTTGCTCATACGACATGGTGTACTGTATTAATACTGGATGCATAACTTTGACTGCTTATAACTTTTAAAAAATTAAAAAATTATTAAAACTTTTGAGCAGAGGGAAACTTTTGATTTGAATATTATTATTCAAGTTGTTGGTAAATTTGCTTTCGACATAGCAAATTTATTGCAAAAGAAAAAAAAAATTCCAGTAGAAATGTAAGGATAGAGTAAATGATCAAGGCATTGTTTAAAGTTAAAATAAAGTGCTTGTGTACATTGTATACTATTTTTAGGGCAACGACTGAAACTTAAGAGCGCATATGCAAAAATAAAAAAAGAACTTGAAAGTTATGGACACGCTCATGCTTATGTATCAATATAAACTTTTCTAATTTTTTGTTGACTGCATTCACAATAAATTAAATTAATTGTTTAATCAGTTTGCATTATGTGTAGTACAAATGTGTAAGTGGACATTAACTTTATTTATATGGATGTATAGAAAAGAGAGCACATCAAGCAGCGTTTCATTGGTATGTATGTTTCAACTAATAAATACATATCAATATATATGTAATTTAAACGCTAGTATTCATGTTTTTTTGTTCTTTAATAGTTCCTTAGCTGATTGCTGAAAATTTCAATATCGAGAACTATCGTTTGCATTTATTTGATGTTGAAGAAAAACACACACAATGATACTATGTAAATATTACAATAAAAATGGCGACTACACACTGACATACATACATATGTAAATATATTTCTAATGTAATTATTATAATTATGCAGAAGGTTGTTTTTTTCACATTTTATATATATCATTTGGTTTCTATTACCAATTGCAGTGGTTGTTGGTTGCCACCGCTGCGAAAATTATCATGCCCGCATATATGTATGTTTTTGATTCACTTACAATTATAAATACTCGTATATTAAATTTCAATAAACTCTCCCAAGCTGTTTGTTATAATAGTTTATGTTAACTCTAAATTTCACATCACAAGTTGAAATTTTTCCAATTATTTTTCTAATATTTAGTTATTTACGTTACTTAACGCAAGTCAGTTTTGTTTTTATAATGTACACATATTTAAATTTTATGCAATTTGTTTATGTTTGCTGTCATACACACTTAATACATACAAACTTAACATCATAAACTATTGCAATCACATAATTTGAAAAATGTGATTTGTTAAGGTTTTGTTAATATTTGTCAATACATATAGACTGTTATTAATTCATTTGTCTTGTAAGTGCGGGATATAAGTAATAATTAGTAATAATTAAAAAAATAAAATAGAAATCAGCAAAAATAAAAAAAATCAGAAAAAGAATTTCAGAAAAAAAATCTCAGAAAAAAAATGAAAAAGATTTCAAACTGTAGGAATATCAAAAAGGCACGAGGAGATTGATAACTAGAAGTACAACTCGAAAATACTCTGGCAAATTTACTGCCTTAACACCAATCACATGCTGTGGGTGACCGTTTTGGGGGATATGTAGTGGAACACAACAAAATCATAAATATTATGGCACAGATACTAATGCTAAGTTTGAGCTCATTATAGACCATTCATTTAGGACAACAATAATTTACTTTCTCTCACAATATGGTATTCTTGTTCAAATTATGTAGAGTCTTGTTGCTGGAATAAAAACAAATATATTTTGTTTGAAATCAATGCATGAGCATCTTCATACGTTCTCATAAGTCATGGAAGCTCAAGCTTTTAGAATAAGAAAATAATTGCAAGGAAGTTGGACAAACACTTATAAAAAAGTATATTATATTTAAGGTCGAAATCGAACACATGAATAATGTGCGGCTACACACACAAATCTACATAGAATCCGTATGGAGCCGAATAAAATTGTTACACAACTGGAACTTATTTTATAGTGTGTACATTACAAGAAATATTGTTGAAATGTAATAATTAAGAAGTAATATAACAAATAAAACATACAAAACCTTTTAATAATAATGTTTAAGAAAATAAAAGAAAATATATTATGTTTTATGCTTCCTTTTGTTTTTTTATTTGATAACAGATATGAATTTCTATGTAAACAGAAAAGTTAGTTATGTAATTTTTGTAGTAAAATTTTTGATTATTGCACATTTCAAGTCTTAAAGCACAAAATTAGCATTTTGACATACCAAATTGTTTAACAATAGAATTTAAAACATATTTAAATTACATATTCATCGTCAACTATTTAATTAAGGTGTCGTAATTTCGTTTAGTTCGAATTCTTTGCAGTATACTCTCTTTTATTTGTTGCCATATTATGCAATATATTTGCTATGTGTTTTGTACATATAAAAAAACTAAAGTAATACATACATACATATGTTGGTAGACTTGATTGTTATACATATTTCTAAAATAAATTTGTTGTTAGATCGTAAAAACAAAAACATACAAATTGTATGCTTTAAAACATATTTATGAATAATATTCATAAAATAATCAAACGTTTTTTTTTTTTTTGTTTTCTTAACATCAATTGTATTGAATTTTGAAAATACCATATTTCTTTTACCAAAAAAATGCACTTTTAGTGTCTTAACCTTGCATAGCTAACGTACAACTAAAGAAAATTCCGCAGCATTGATAAAACTATTTTATTTTCTATGAATTGCAGGACAGTTAGAAATGCACAGTTTGAAAATGTACGATGCATTTCCGTTTGTAATTATTTATTATTGTGTTGTTTTGATTTGTTCAGTGTTGTATTGTATGTTTTATGTTTTCAACTATTATTTACATTGTATTTCTTTATAAATTACTAAAGTCATTTACATTTCCCTTGACCTTGTTGTAGATTTGTTTCTCTCTCAACAATCATTCAGTATATTGTATATTTAAATATAAATTTGTGTATGTAAATGTTTTTTGTTGTTTTTTCATTGTATATTTAAAACAATAAGTTAAGTTTTTTTAATGCTTTAAATCATATTTATTTTTTTTATTTCTTTATGAACCCATTGGGTTTAAGTTATATCTACACCACACTGCACGTGCACCGTACGCAGAAAAGAATATTACAAATAAAAAAAATAATAATAAAAAAAAAATAATAATAAAATAAATAAAAATAAACAAAAAAGCCAGCAACCATAAAGTGAATTGGAGTATATTTTAAAAGTTTATTATTCTTTGCAACAAGTTGCTATAAAAAATATAAGCTATTCTTTAACTTTGAAACAAACTTCTTTAAATGTTATAGACTGTATTTATTGATATTAAGTACAAAAATTATTGTTTTTTGTTTACAGTAAACTAAAGTTGATTGTTATATTTTAATATAAAAAAATTAAACTCGCTTATGTGCTAATGTGTTGGGCACTATTACACATAAATACAGATTTACAAAGCTAAGTATCATTTACAATGCACAAACAGCTGTATTTTAGTATACTTCGGTATAAGTAAAAATAAAATAAATAAAAATTAAGCAAAATTTAACTTTGTCACTTAAAATATTTCTTAGGTTATATAGAAAAAAACGCATACGGCAGCACATTGTGCGATAAAACAGCCTGTGGAATAAAACTTGAATTTCTAGTGCTTTGATTTCAATTTAATCTTGGTGTTTTTGTTTAGTGTGCATACACGTATGTATGCACAAAACTCATGAATATCAGTTTCATTAAATTAGTCAGTAGTACTACTATTGACTATGTAGTAAGCAATATGCGTTAGCATTAATGGTACACACCATTTATTTATTTATTTGTTTGCACTCATCTCTTTAACTATGCATTATTTTATTATAATATACTAAAATATATATTATATTAAATACTACATTCACAATACACTTTTTGTTGATTTTTTATAAAAAAAAATTGTATATATCGAAAATTAAAGAAACTACTTTACGGGTCTCAAGTATTGAACCCAATCGAGTAATAATTAATTTCTAGTGTACATACATACATGTAGTTTGAATTATTAAATTATGTACAAAGAATCGTTATTAGCAATAAAAGGCGCACATTTAACATATACGGATTTATGCATATGCAATTTTCATGCAGTTGTTTGCTAAAATAAGGATTTATCAACTGAGTTTCAAAGTTGATGTTGATATATTTTTTTGTTGAACTCAACACGCAATGTACTATATAAAAAACTAGAATAGGATAAAATTCAACTGTAAAGTTTAGAATTTATAATATGATGCATTCATATGTATGTACATTTGCAGCTGTTGCACTGTAGAATTTTGAGGTTAGTTATTACAATTGGTAAATTTATAAACAAAATTTAAATAATTGTTTGTGACACAAAGCGAACTCGTACGTGTGGTGGTTATAGATAAATTACATCTTTAAACACATTTTTAATATAACATTTTCTTTAAAATGTTTTAATTTTCCATTTTATTACAATAAAAATAAATCAACACACATATAAGTTAGCTTGGTGCTACACAAATACACATACATAATCAAGTTGATAATGAAGTTCAACAAGAATAATTACAAAATGAAGCAAAATATTTTTTTGTTTCGAGTTTATAGTATTCTAACCTAAAAATATTAATGTCTACATAGTGCAATTAAGCAACAATCTCAAGCTATTACATAAATCATTCATTGTTGAAGTGAAATTAATAAAAAAAAAAATAAATACAAAACAAAACCGCTTAAGGCATTTTTAGATCTGTTGCATGTTATAGTCTTACAACGTCTTTTAATTTCTATCTATTGGTTAGTAGAAGACTCGATAACTTCATCAACTTTGAACTAACTATTGATACATTTTGGGAAATTTTAACAAAGCTCAGTATATGGACAATAACATTAGTTAGAATTTTAAACAATGAATTATATTTTTTGAGTGATTTTCACACGACTTTTAATATATAATATTAAATGTTTGCGTATACACAAATACATGAACATTTTATATGCTTTAATTCAATCGGCTTGTTTAGCTCACACAGGGCGAGACATAAGCTTGCATAATAGCAAATTATATTTATGTTCATGTTATTTATATTTAATTTGAGTTATATTACAACTACATAGTTTCTTTCATTTTCTACATACATATTTATAATAATAAATAGGAGCAATCTTTAAACGCCTACGAATAGGTAACAATTACAAATACAATTAGAATCAGAATCATAATCGAACTAGCAATAAAAAAAAAAAGAATTCTAAACGCGTAGGACTATTAACGGATGATAAAAGCAATGTAAAAAACAAACAACATCGTTTTGTTCACGCATTTGTCGATATTTATCAAGTATAGTACATATACATACATATATAATCAGTTTATATATACATAGAGTTTTTATTATTATTTTACGTTTGTTTTATAAATTTGTTATGTATAAATTTTCTATTTCATAATCATATTTATCAGACAAAAAGGTAATTATTTAAAAACATCAATTTCATCAAAAAATTATCATTGTCATATTATGATCTCAGCTTACATCGCACAATAGCGTAATTTAAATTTCTTTAAGAAATATATAATATATAGTAGATATATGCTTGTATATAATAATTTTAAATTTAATTATATTAAATGTATTCTTTGTTATAATATTGTGTTTTATGTGTGTATGTTAATTTGCCCAGCGGAAAATAAGTTCACCTCAGCGAAGACGCTGTTCTGTATATATATGTATATTTTTTGTTTTTAGTTAATAGTGACGTTTTCTATGTCAGTCAGAGAAGTAAAAGCAGTGGGCCAAGCACTAATACGCTGTCGCATAAATGTTAAGTAATTTTGTTATTAATTTGTTTATTTATTTATTTATTTATATACTTCCTGATGGGCATCTTATATGTATGTATGTGTAAAAAAAGAAGAGTAGAGTAGTGTGGCTGCATAAAAGCGACATCATGCGATTAGTGTTTGCATTTATACAAAAATATTATATATTATTTTTGAGTTTTTGTTCTCATTAAATGTCTATAAAATATAGTTTCATATTGATCACGTCTTCAGAATTGTTAGTATCGCTATTCATTTTCATAATCGATTGTAAGAATATCTAATACAAAAAATTTACATTTACAATTAATAATTAGTCGTTTTTCGCGTATTACATTTCTATACACGTTTTCTACACGATATAGTACACAAGAAGGCTCACATCTAATCATTGCAATTTGCAATTAATGCGTAAACGAGCCGTCTTCTATCTACTTTTCTAAACTATACAGAACACAGAAAGTTTCCAACGCAAGAAATTCGCTAAAAATAAAGAGAAATACACTTACAATGTCGTGACATCAGCAGTGGGTTATTTGGCCCTCTCAACTTGTGATAACTTGTGTTTTTTTGCACTCACGTTTGCGTGAGTTTTACATTTCAAAAAACATATTTATCTAAATTGTATTGTTTTTGTAACTATAAACCTTCGTTGAAAAGGATCAGTGTCTGTGCATGTTTTAAGTTGCTCAGCTTAGTAATATTCGACCGATGATTATTATTCACTTCGTATAGTTTTGCAAAAATATTGCAAGTAAATTATGGAAACAATTTATGATCACATTTGTTAATTTTTTCTTTTGTATGAAGAGCCTCCATTTGCTTCAGTTGTTGTTCCGTTTTCATCGGTTTATACACTGCTATTGTGATCCTGCAATAGCTTTCAGTTTTATTGCAACTTAATACCACTGTCATCGGCATTTGACCAACTTTTGTCTACGATTTCCGAAAGTTCTTGCTCAATATCTCTCATTCGACTACTATCAATGCTGCCTTCCTCACTGTTCCGACCTTTGCTCAACAATTGTTGATATTGTTGGTGTTGCTGCTGCCGTTGAAGCTGTAATTCCTTGGTTTTTGCAGCCGCTGTGGAAATCGCGTCATTCCAGAAAGTTGCATCCGCTGATTTAATGCCACTGCTCCACATTGAGGAACCCTATATTGATTATAATTAATTACCAACCATTTACATATGTATATATATATATATGTACATATATTTTTAATATAAAATAAGAAAGTGTGCCAACCTTATCTATGTCCATATTAGCATTACTGTCTGCACTGGCCAACATACTTTGGAACGCATTATAACCTAATTCAAAGTTAACTCTTTCCTCGCCCGCGGAAGTGCGATCTCTCTCTAAACCGCTGTGATTGAATGACAAATCAGGCAGCAGCGTGTTTTGCATGCTATTAAAATTATCAAATGCCGATGGTCTGTGCGATTGTTGTTGTTGCTGCTGATTTTGGAGTAAACGTTGTTGATGTTGCTGCTGACCATTTGCCGAGCGCTGTAGTTGTTGTCGAAATTGCAATGCCAGACTGTTCTCGGTATCATTTGAAAATACTGAGTAGTTGATGTCGCCAGAAGAATTTCGCTCCAACAATGGGTGTTCCTTGTTTGCCGTCTGATTTCGAATATCGCCACTACTCCAGCTATCCAGATATGTATTAGTGTGGGAAACTTCGGCCGCCGTGCTACTATGTCCTTTGTACATTGGGCAGATGGGACCAAATTTGCTACCCATGCCTGCCGATGTTGCAGGCACTTCAAAAGTAGCGGCATCGTCATCCAATATAGAATCAGAACGTACGAAACTATCACGATCACGAAATGGTCCAGGTGACGCATTTATACTCATATTATGTGCAATTGTATTACGTTCCTGCGTATTATCGGCAAAGTTACCACCACTAACCATATTGCTATTATGGGCATTCCAGAAAGAACGTTGAGTTGGTAAATCATTACTCATTAAATTATCCTTGTTGTTATTTGGTATGCCAGGCAATGATGGGAGAACAGCGTTTGCGCCGCCGTATTCATTCTTGAACATATACTGATCACCGATCGCAAGACCATTGAGTGTTATATTAAGATTCATGTTGACGTTGTTAACTTTCTTACCAAATATAGACACTTTATCGCTGGATGGGTACAGTGATGCAGACTGATGCGATGGTGAACCTCCAAGTCCGGTAGTTCCACTTAATATTTCCGCATTAGTTGATGCATTTACCATATGCTGATGTTGGTGCTGATCCCACATGCCACTAATTTGGGCTAACCTGAGCTTTTCACCTTTTATATCGGCGTTATTCTTTCCATTCATAGCTCCACTGTTTCCGGCAACTCCAGCAGCTGTAGTTTGATTACTGCTAAATAAAGAGGATGCACGTGTGTTCGTACCCATGATCGGTGTATTGTAAAATTCAGCAGATAATGCATTATAAATTCCCTTATTAGATAGCGGACTGCCCAAAGATGTGGTCACATTGTTATTGTTGTGATATTTCGGTGGGTTATTGGTAGGCATATTCGGAGGTAAGGGAGGATGAGAATGCGTTGTCGGCGGTTGCAATGTATTTGGAAAAGATCTTGATGAAAGTATACCGCCGCTAGAATTTCGCATTGTTATTGGTGAGTTATTGATGTTTGACAAACCCTGAGGCATACGTGGTGGTACTCCAGTTGTTGATACGGGATAATTTAATGTTGAGCCAAAAGAAGATGCGTCATAACGATGTGCAGTAGGGGGTGTAGGCACTGTCTGTCCGGTATTTTGGGGAATTGGACTATGATGCAACGAACGCATGTGATGGTGTGCGCCTGGTGGCCCGTGCGTTTGCAATGATGACGAGGCATCACCATAACTGCCGCGAGGTAATTTGTTATGCATCGATTGTAGACTGTCAAATCTCAATGGAGACGTAGCCGTTGAGGCTGGTGCGGAATTATCATTTCCGGGATGCAATAGGACCATAGCATGGGGATTGTGATGATTGTGTCCATGGTTATGTGGATGAGTATGGGATGTAAAATCGTTTTTGCCATTGTTTGCACTATTTACACTGCCAGCCGTTATCGGGCCTATAACCGAGTGGGGAACGTTGCTACCTGGCTTTGTGTTTTTACGATTCTTAGCACGATATTTTTCCAATTCTTCCTCAGAATGCGCAAAAGTGCAGCTGGAGCCACGTGGACAGTTACGTCTCACTGTCAAATCTCGACACAAACTTATTTTATACTTAGTATTCGTACTTGTTTGACCCGTTGTGCATTCTTGTAGCTTCCGATTGCCGTGATGTTGTACGAAATCCACTAGTCCCACTACCACTTCATGCACTGATTCTAATGCTTTTGCTACATCCTGCCATGATGACGGCGGACTTTCTAACGATGGATCTATACCGGCTAAATGTTTCAGATGAATTCTTAGACCTGATAAATTAGCTGGGTCTCCGGTGCGTTGTAGAGCTATAACCAATTCTTGTACAGACTGTGCAAAGGAGGACGGCGTTTGTAGTTTGTCGATAATGCTTTGCATATGTGACTTATGCACTGTGTCGCCGTACAGAAGGGAAGACCATTGATCTGGCGCTATGCGTAGACCGGCTTCAGTGGCTATTTGTACGATTTGAGCATCATGTTCGCGTCGTAGGGCATCGTAAGTACGAAACTCTTCCTTTAATTGCATAAGTGACGAGTCTGCTTCACGTTTCGATACCTTAAAGCAGCTGGCACGATATAAAAGCTGTACAACATGACCAATACTAGTTTTCGAGGCTTGTGGAAAGCGTGGTTCTAGCCGTTGTACCACATACATTACCAACACCTTACGCGAATATGCCGTACCGTCTTCAAGAGCTTGCAAAACCAGTTTTAAAACTTCTTCCTGCATGGCAGGACCCAAAAATTGGCAACCACGAGAGCGTACCGCTGCCCATAGGTTTGAACTCAGCTGCAAGGGATTTTGATGTTGCAGAATTAGTTCGGTAACAGTACGCTCGCCCAATGAACGAGCAGCTCGCAAAACACGTTCACGTCCCTCACGTTCCATCAACTGAGTATTGACTAAAGATACAAGTTTACGTTGCATCGGACGCGAAAGAGGACTTCCGAAATTTCCATTATTAGTAACAAGAGATTTTAGATATAGTGCCAAACTTTCTATACATTTGTTCGCCATGTTATAGCATTTTAAATCTTCAGGACTTAGCTGACGTACACTGGGTGGTGTATGTCTGGTGGAAGTGTTCGTTTCGCCGTCATTCCCTGAGGCCCCGTCATTACCGCTACTGCTATATCGGTTTTCGCTAATATTTCCAGCATTGTTGTTATTGTTGGTATTTGTGTTAGTGCTAACCAACTGAAGTAGAGCGTTATTTATGGGCAGATTGTCGACATCGGTTGTTATGGAAGTCTAATGGATGTAAAAGATGTTATTTGCAAATTAATTATATACAGAAAACTGTTTAAAATAATGTACTTGATCGAAAGGACATTGTCGATTGTGTAAGGTGGACAGACACTGGCGACATATGGTGTGACCACATCCCAAACTTATTGGTAGACGTTGATTAACAGCAAACTCATTGCAACAAATGGGACAGAAGAGGAAATCTGTCCATGAAGGCGCCTGAATCGGCATTCTGAAATTAAAAAATAACTGTTTATTTGTTGCTATCTATGGACGTAAAACAAGAAAAAACATTATCTTCGATTTAATCTGATCTGATCAATTTTTTCGGAGATTGTACCATTGCTTTAAGCAATATTCCGTAACAAATTTTGTGAAGATACATACATATGTATGTATCTCGTCATATAAAAAGTTTTCAGTACTTATGTATATAAGGACACTATTCAGGAATCAAGGATATAAAGCATATAGTAAGTCAGCAAACTAATACATACATATGTAAAACGCTTAAAGCAGCAAACTTAATTTCAACATTTTGTGAAATAATAAGGCAAATGGTTATATTTACGAAAATATACATATACATATGTATGTATTTAACAATGACACAAAATAAAGTTTAATCTATATATGCGTTAATTTTTTTGAAGAAATTACTACGCTCATTACTTTTGGTATGTTAAGCTTTATTTATGTACATATGTATATACATATAAAGAGATACATGCTGTGGGGTCACTGTAAAGCACTACTTTTTAACAGTTGATTCCGGAAGATAAATTCACGTGAATGTGGTATTTTATGTGCAATATGCACCTATATTAATATGAGTATAAACATAGTTTTTATCAAATGCATTATAAAGTAAACACATATAATTCTGGAAATACTAAATTTTACATAAATATGTGCACAGACTTGAATGTACATATTCTATTTTTCCACCTCTCGTTAAAAATGTATTTTTGGACTTACGGAACTATTTTTAGAATTACCATATTAATTTCCATTAATGATTCATAAATGAAAATGTTTTCAATTTAACAGCATCAAATTTTAATATATTAATTTTCATTGAATTATTTACGCAAAATAATGGTCATCATAGAAAGGAACAAATTACATGATGAACACTAAACTACAAAGAAAAGGAACAGTAAATACTAAATGAAAATCACTGTCAACGTCAGCAGCGACAGCGACAGCCTCCACAGAAAAACTTAGCAGAAGATGCGTATGCTAATGCAACTATTAATAAAATTTCAATTTGATATCTTTGTGAAATAAAAAATATTTCAATTTCAAATTGTGAATATGTCATAAACGATTAAATGTAAGTATATAATTGCAAGAAATCAACAAGCATTTATATAAGTATAACACATATTAAATATATGCAGCGGTATACATATATATTAATATTTATATGCGCTTATATATGGTATTTTGTATACATATGTACTTCAATATCGCATTGCAATAATAAAAGCTAAAAAATAATTTAAAGCAGCAATCAGATGGTTGATGCCAGCGCCGACGACGGAATTGGTGACTGCGACTACTTTGCTTTTGTGTACGTAAGCATTGCAAGCAGAAACAAAGAAAATTTGTTAGATGTTTTGACGATGGCAAAGAAAACAACAAATAATAGCCACGAATGCTTACATCGCGTCACCATGATGAACGTACATATGCATCTATGAATGACGTCGACAGCGCTGCCGTTACGTTGCTTCAACTACTATAAAGATCTGCAACATAAATCTGCTTTCCACAGCTATTTCACTTTGAGGAAATTATCTTTTTCGTCACAATTAAATCTTTTGCTGTTGCCACTAAGAGCAAGAGCAACGGAAACGGGAGAATATACCATACACTTTGAAAATGGATTTTTCTCATAAATATGAAAAAGAGGAAAAGTGCGTAGGCCATCGCATAAGAGTCAACCAAATAAACTGGTATTTTTATTTGTTATTATATATAGGGCGAGTGTGAGGCCAATGCCAGCTCAAAAGTTAGTGTGAGGGTGAGGATGTGGAAGGAAGTAGGGTAAGTCGGGCTATGTCGGAGACTTCCAAAATATCAATTGTGTTGTTATTGCTGTTGAAGTCCCGAGTTTGTCGCATGATCAATAATGAGATAAGTTCATCCATAGGGGAGTGGTAGTATGAATGATTAAAAAACGTTCACTATATGTTGAAAACATAGGTGAATATAATTTTCCTGGCAATAACCTCAGTTTGTCACGGTTATATGTATGAATACTGTCGAAGCCTATGCGTTCGCATTATGAAACTAATTTTTCCCTTTTTTATTTTATTTCATTACAATGACTTTTCAGAAGAAATAAACTTTTATACGTCTGTTACGTTGCACTCCTTTGGAATTAATTTTTTCACTTTACGGTTTTTGCTTTTTTGTTATATACTTGTTACGCACCTTCAAAATGCACATATTACTTTTTCTTCTGAATTCAAGTCACAAATCGCTGCAAATTGATAATTCAATCGCGTATGTTGACGTGGTAACTTTCACAATTTAAATTTTCTATGTTTCAATTGAGTACGCTTGTAAAATCAGTAAAAAATGCAAAAACTAAAATATTATAAATCTATAAACTTCCGTCAAATATAAGATTTTTTTCTTTCACTGGCAATGAAAAGTCAAAAACGTCTAGTTAATATAGAGAAGTGCAACGTAGCGATTGGTAAATTACAAACTTCACAAACCCATTTCGATAATACAAATACGAGTTAATCGTTAATCATTAGTAATGACACGGTAAATTGGTAAATTAAATATTGCTCAATTGACATATAGAAGTGGAAATTATTATTACTCTGTCACTCGTATCCTATATTTATGAATATATAAATGAAAGTAGAGACATTATGGTGTTTTTGAGTCAATTAATCGATTATTTGCAAAACTCACACGAGTTTTTAATTAAATTATTAAAAAAAAATATTTAATATAAATACACAACAGCCTAATTACTATATATTACATATCTTTATTTCCTCCTTTAACAATCACCACTTTGAGACAAAGGTTTTAATTGTGCGAGGACACCCCTAATAAAATATTGTATGGCGACCTTCACTTACTTCAAATGAGAATAACAATCGATTATTTCGATTTATTTTGTTTTCATCTTTATAAATAAGATTTTTTTGATTGAAATGGCGCGGAATTTATTTTCTATATTTCATTAAAATAGAAAATTATATAAAATAGATATTATAGTTGTAGAGCGCAGCTAATTTGAAATGACTGAAAAGGTAACAATTAGCTTTTTTGTTCCCGATTAATTAACATTTTACTATTATTTTGAGTTAGAAATGGACGCTGGACGTCGATTCCAATCAATACGATTTGGTGTCAGGAAAATTATATTTGATTGGATGCAGGAAAGATGGGGAAAACATCAAACAATGTGTGGACATTGCGTTAAAATCACAGGTAAAGATTTTTTAGAAAAAAATTTATAAAAAATTTAAACATATTTTTGCAGAGTGTGGACACAAAACACTGCATTGTCGATGTTTCCAGCAGTAAGATATATATAATTGATTTATATAGTGCTTCCGGAACTTTTGTGAATAACAAACGTTTGAATCCGATGATCAAGGAAAGTATAAATGTTAATTCTGAATTGCGCTTTGGTGAATTAAGTGGAAGCTTGAAGGAAAGTATAAACATATTTTTTGGTGGTCTAAACACTTAAAAATTTATTTTATATTACAGGAAGTAGAGAATTTAAATTTCGCAGACCCATTTCTGGCACCGACTCAAAGAGCGCCAAGATCTTCATTGTCTAACACGAGTACTCGCTTATTTAGCTCCCCAGATGTGTCACTAATGAATGATACTAGAAATGAAAGTTTTGACATTCCTGAAACTCAAAACATAAAACAAAGAACTTCTATTGAAAACTCAAGTATATTAAGTTCTTCACGAAATCAATCATGTGATGGAAAAAGTTTCTGTGACGAATCTTTTATACCAGAAACGCAAATGCCTTCTAAACCCGAACAATCGTATGAAGCCTCGGAATTAGATTCAAATTTACATAAATCTGGCGATTTTATTCGTATCTGCACTCAAGATTTCAATGAGAATTTATTTGAAGATGGTGACGATGATGAGGCAATGTTTTCATCTTTGGTCATACCAAACATTCAACACAAACCAGTTATATTGACTGATGTGACACTGAATATGGATATAGATGAAGGTAATAAAATACATAATATGTTTAAATATTCACTTAAACGAAATTAATTTTTTTTTAGATGTATCACAAATTGATAAATGTGATGTTGAAGTTGAGGCATTGAACACTCAAGCACCAAAAAATGAAACATCGAACGATCCCGATCAAAATACGATATGCACAGAGCGAGATGATGCTTGTACTCCAGATTTATTTGACTTGCCAGAAATGGCACACGTTAATGTGCAAGCTAATACTAATGGATCGGCGGAAGAAAATCTTGAAAAAGATATTCTTAAGGAAGGCCAAGTGAATGAAGTAATTGCTGGTGATGGATATGCGGAGGAAGTCGATATGATGGCCACACAGGTATTTGTGCCTATATCAAAGCAACCAGATGATAAAGTGACTGGCCTCACCCATACTGGCGAAGAATTATCATTAAGCGGAAAAGAAAATATTGCTAACACAGATTTCAGTCTGGAACAAACACAGGTTTTCGCACCAATTAAAGGTAAAATAAAGACATTTTGTATTTTTTTTAATTATCAAATTGGTTTGCCTTTGAAGAAGGATATTTAGTAGCTTCTAGATCTATTGAAAAGAGCGCAACAACTACAATTGAAAATATCCAGGAGAATACCAGTTTGTTGGCGCCCACTCAAATATTTACAAGTAATTTGAATGATTCAGCGAGTCAATCGAAGATCTGGAATAAAACAGAACCAAATGATAAGACAATTAAGCCTGCGGTGAGACCAAAACTCAATTTAACAATAACCCCAAATGAAATTAAGGCAAAAGAAAAAAGTGATGGTAGTTTTTCCAACGAAACAGATAACGGTTCTGCAAGAAAAGAAGTAGAACAAGCTTTATTCAAAAAGCCAAAGTTAAATAAAATAAATAAAGGAGCTAAAGGAAGTACATCTAGTATAAACAGTTCACAATCGGAAGCTGAAGGATCGCTCTTATGTACACCTAAATGGATTTGTGAAAAATTTGATTTACTTTCTGAGGAACACGTTAAAATGCCTCTTCATAAACGTAACCTATTTGGATCTGATTCTGAGGAGGAATCACTGGAGTTAAACAAATTGGATAAAAGAAAAGACTCTACAGATTTTGACAAACTACTGTGTAATGTGAAAGAAAAACAGCCTCTTACGAAATATGTTCCGGCAAAAAGTCCTATGATAAAACAGGAAGATCGTGCTGATGTTAAAAAAGTTAGTAGCAACAAAAAAGATCAAAGTGCTAACGAGGAGGTGATTTTGGAAAAACCGGATAAGAAATTGGAAGAAAAATCATATGTAAAGAAACCAAAAATTTCACCACCGTCAATTAAAAACTCAACTAAGGAAAAGTCTAAAACTGACGGCAAGGTTGAACCATCTTCAGGCAATCGACGGAGTAGTGGAAGAAATAATAAACCCGTTGAAGAAGATGAAAAAAGAGAAGAACGTAAGAAGTCCACGAAAACTATTTCAAAGAAAGATGAAATAGAAGCGGGATCACGGAAAGTTGACCCCAAAAAAGAAGTAGAAAAAAACGAGAAACATAAGAAGCCGACCAAAAATGTATCATCAAAAGGTGAAAATACAGATGAAATGGAAGAGGTACCTACGAGAAGAGTAACGAGACTTAGGTCCAGAACTAGTGATAAGGATAACGATACAGCAACCTGTTCAACAGCTGGACCTACACAAGCGAAACTGCGGAAACTTGAACATACAGATGAACCAGAAATCAGTAAAAGTTAGTTAAAATAACATACTTTAATACTATTACTAAATATAAGTATTTATTTTTAGAACGCGTTACTCGCTCACGCTCCAAAACCGATTCTCAAGAAAGTATTACGTCGACAAAATCAACATCCTCATCGCGCAGTGCATCAAAAAAGAATGCTCGAGAAGTCGAAAAACGGGGAAAAAATAATTCCGACAGTAAAGATGACAAAACTTCAGCCAATGTGTCAAATACTAGTAAGGATAACGAACCGGAATTTAAAACATCTGCAAAAGATCATAATCGCAAACGTAGTGCGGGGGAACCATCAGTGGAGGAAAGCAAGAAATTGAAAAACAATGTAATATCATTATAATTTACTGATGTTTGTAGCAAGTTATTAATTCTTAATTTTATCTTGTAGGTACGTATCTTGCAGATTGCAATGACTATGGTTGAACCAAAGTTATTTCAAAGTTTGGTTGAAAACTCACCGGGTTAGTACTTTCGTTTAAGCAACTGAAACTGTAAATCAATTCGATTAATTTCCAGGCAATTGGTGCGTGGCAAATGATCCCACTGATGCAGATGTTTTAGTTATGGATAAGGGCAATCGAACACTAAAGTTTTTAATTGCAATGGCCAAAGGCATACCGATTGTGACATCAAAGTGGTTGCAATCGTTCAATAGTACAAAAACGGTACCGCGTGGAATTACACATTTCTTCAGAGACCACGACTTTGAAAAACGACATAAATTCTCTTTATTTAAATCATTGGAATTGGCCAGAACTCAAAAGCTGTTTGAGGGCTATGATTTCGTAACAACGCCTAGCATTTTGCCACGCCCATCAGAAATTAAACGTAAGTGTCACACAAGTAATTAGTCATATTAATTAATGATCGCTTTATATTGAAATTGTTTAGAGATTATCGAATGCGCTGGGGGTAAAGTATATGACGAGCCGCCACCGCCGAAAAGCGATCAAAAAATTTATGTTATTTCAACTATGAATGATAAAAAATATTGGCACAAATATCGACGAAGCAATACGAATATCCGTATAACTGACAGCGAAGGTGTAATGGCGTCGGTTATGCGACAATCTACACATCCACTGGATTTAAATGTGTTTGCATAAGACGATCTTGTAAAATAATGCCAATTTCGTTAGCCATTTTAGCACCAGTGTCCATTTGTTAAGTGTGTACTCTTAAATTTGCAGTGTTTTACTTCCGTATTTCATTTCTATGTTTTTTATAAATACAATATATTTATTAAAGCGCGCAATTTAGTTTTAACATTGTCGTTATGTTTGATATTTTTTAGGTTATTGGATAGCGGTTTAATTTAAATTCTGCCGAAATTCGCTCTCCTCATATTAGTACGTTAATAACATGGTAGTTTGTAGTTATCTATATATAAAGTTTACGTTTCCATTTAATATAAACACTAAGTATTTTCAATAGTAATTAATTTTATTTTACGTCTACAAGAAAATTGCATTTTTGTTTATCAATAAACGATGAACGCGTTACAGGAATTTTCCTCTGCCCTATTGTTATTATTGATTAATTTGAAGAGGATTAATTGTTGTGATTTGCGGGGTATTTTCTTTCTTTTCTTACAAATTTATCAGTAAAAGTTGTACGAACTTAACGAATAAGTGGTAACGATGGTGGTGGACCAGCACGGTCCATCGCCGTACCTGGACCTAGTAGCACCTGCTTTTGTTGGGACTTCTGCATCTCTTCCATTTGTGCGCGTTCCGTTTCAAATATGACGGGTGCAAACAAAATAACTGAACTCGTAAAGAAGATCCAGGAAGCATTGCACGAAAATGAGTAGAGACCCTTGATGCTGGTGGTTGTAAGATCGACCATTTTGCCAGTTAACCGTCGTACCGGTTCTGGGAACATTTCTGTAAGGCCCCAAAGTCGTTCGCCTAGAGTTTCATCTGGCTCCTGCAAAATAGGTGTAGCGTTAGTGCGGTATTATAAACATATTTCAGAAAGTATTGTAACAAGATAATTTTATATATAGCGCTAGTGTTTTTTTTCCATATCTTTACAAAAGTTTGAGTTAAATCCCATTGTTTTGTATGCGACAAAAAATGTTTAATGTCACTGATAAGAGTTAATTAAATTAAATGGTTTATGTGCAGGTATGCACAGTATGATTGCCTAATCAAAGTGAGGTTATGCAAATGGTTGCTGTAAACATGATTGATTTTTCTGTAATTATTTGAAATAAACTTAAATAAATATACATTCAACAAACTTACGTCGTCATAGTTTTCATCATCGGAATTTTTAGGCGCCGTCTGTAACAAAAAAAGATGCACACAATTATTTCTATGCACAATAAATGAAATATAACATATTGACTTCTTTAGTATGAAAACAAAAATACTAGAAATCTTGTTTTTTATGAGTATTTAATTTTTCGTCGATCTTTTGAAAGCTTTTATGAATCTTGAATTATAATCCTTTGATTTCGTTGTGCTTTAGGAGTAAAATGCTTACAGCTTTTTCAATTGCCCGTCGTTCTGGTGTTTCGTCCTTGCTTCCGCCCAATGATGACATTCCGCTATCCTTTTCGATGATTTCGATATCAGGATCAGAATCCATTAAATCTTCAATCTTTACGGAATCCACTTTTGCTATTTTTTACGCGACGTACTCCTACGTCGCTCTACGGTATATGTGGAAGAATGGAAATATGCTCTATTGTATTTTAAAAGCACGGCTTGATATAATTTCAAGTGACTGCTTCTAACCAATCAGCTAAAATTCCTTTGCAAAGCACGGAAATAATAAGAAAATGTAAAACAACCGAAATCAAAACACGAGGATCACCCGGATTATGAATTTATTCAATTTGCGTTTATATTCGCATCAATATACTATTGCGTTTAAGTGGAAAATATAATCGATTTTCTTAGTCCGCCATATATGTACACAACTTGTGAAAAACCACACGCACTTTCTTTACATTCGGCTTAAAAAAAGAAATTTTCCGCGGAGAATGAAAATGTAGTACATGCGATACAAATGTCAAAGTGTGGTTGTTACGTCAGAGCGCAAGGTACGTTCAATAAGTTAATATAATAAAATACGGTAGTTTCAGTCAGCGATAAAAGTGAATTTAATAGAACGTTTATTTACAAAATATAATACATGCATTATAATATTTAATATATATAATCTTGCTTTCTTGTCGTTATGTCAATTAATTGATGTTATAATACTTTTTTATTGCCTTATTATGTTTAAAAATTTTTATGCACAATTTACCTGCTCTAAAAGATATGTACATACTTATTTTTATAAACTTACCGACTCGCCAGCCGGGAAACGTTTTTCTGGTTCCTTGTATCTTTCAATTTTTTCTAAATGTTCATCTTCAATATCAAATTCCTTTTTTTCGGATTTTTCGTCAGACATTGCTGACTCTAGTTGTTATTTTTTATATTTAAATTCCACTGAAAAACACGGCGTTGCAATTTTTCTTTGCAGTGTTTATACAAATATTAATAGATTAATATTTTTTAGCGAATTTTTGTTTGCTGCAACCAACGCACTCGAAAATATATATGTAAGAGAAATTAAAAGCAAATTTTGATGTCTATTTCACATAATACGACGTTTCGAACATAAAAAAAAATTTGGTTGCCTTTTATTTTTTTCTTAAATATTATAGCAGAGTTCAGAACAAAGTAGTTTGATTCATTCGATATTTAAATTTCTTTTTGTTAAAACACTAATATGTACATGTGCGTATATTTATGGAATTGATTGTGTTCACAGGTCCTAAATATTATAATATTGTAATCTCGAAGCGAGCAGAATATAATCATTTTTTTGTCTTTAAGATTTTTTGTAACTATAAAATAATAATAATTTAAATGAATAAGGATCAACTAAGTTAGAGCGGAACTGAATTTCGAATTAAGGACTCGTGAAATATTAGAGACGTCCCCAAATTTTGCTATTTTATAACAAATGTTGTCTACGTACCTATGTATGTATATTCTCTGCTCGTTATTTTTGCGCTCTCAAAAATTTATATGAAAATGCAACAACAAAGTCGCGAGCGATTATACTAAAGCGTTTATGCTTTTACATATTTTAGACCAGTTTTATCATTGTATAATTCAATCACAAATTAATGATAATAATTTGACCCATTGACCACGAAGTTTGTAACGCTATACATAAATGATCTGCGGGCTGAGATGAGTCGATTTCGCCATGTGTTGTTCACCTGTTCGCCTTTATATAGGCGAAATAGTTCCTCATTTTTTTAGATATCGATCTGAAAATTTGTTTACGTCCTTTTCTCCCCAAGACGGCGCTCTTGGAACTCAAGTCCCTTCATGAAAAACATTTTTATTTGATAAGGCACCTTTACGATCAATATCAAGATAAAGATCTTTAATGCTATAAGAAGTGAAGAAGAAGTTCGAATAGCAATTACCCGTCGTAAGAACAACAAAGCGACGGAGGCCGATAGATTGCCGGCCGAGCTATTCAAACACGGTGGCGGAGAACTGATAAGGAACATGCATCAGATTCTTTGTAGAAAATGGCCCAACGAAACATGCTCAAGGATTGGAATTTAAGTGTGCTCTGCCCAATCCACAAAAATCCACAATCTGCGCCAACTACCGTGGTATAAGCGTGTTCAACATCGTCAACATACTGATTGGACCTAATCAGTGTGGCTTACTGTTTGGAAAATCATAAACTGACCAGATATTCACCAAGCGCTAAATCTTGGAAAAGTCCCATGAAAAGAGGATCGACACACACCACCTCTTCGTCGAATTTAAAGCGAGGTTTCAGACAACGCGACTACTAATCTGGAAGAAGGAAGAGAAGTAAATGGGTCTGGTGGTGAACGAGGGCAAGACGAAATATCTCGTGTCATCAAACAAACAATCTTCGCACTCACGACTTGGCTCCCGCATCACTGTTGTCAGTTATAACTTGGAAAGCGTAGATAATTTCATTTATTTTGGAACCAGCATTAACACCAAGCAATTGAGAAGTAAAGTTCTCTCTCGACGAACAAAAACCAAACTCTATAAGTTACTCATAATTCCCGTCCTGCTATATGGTGCAGAGGAATGGACGATGGCGTTACGAGTTTTCGAGAGAAAGGTTCTGTGGAAGATTTATAGTCCTTTGCGCATTGGCAAGAACAAATACCGCAGTAGACATTGACACAGTTCAGCAAATTAAGAGACAGCAGCTACGCTGGTTAGCTCATCTCATCCGAATGAATGAAAACACTTCAGCTCTGAGAGTATTCAATGCAAGATCCGTCGGGGGAAGCAGAGAAAGACCTCCATTTCGTTGGAAACACCTGGCTATACTTGGAATCACCAATTGGACACAAACAGCGAAAAGAAATAACGATTGGTGCGCTTTTGTAAACTCGGCTACGCCAATAAAGAAGAAGAAAAGAGTTTTTAAGTAGTGTCGTGATCGTCAACGAAACAGGGATTCCCTTTTGCACACTAGAGGCCCAAGAACAGTCGTTACAGTGGAGTTCGCCTGGCGAAACTGCTTCCAACGAGAGAAAGACTGTCTTATTGGCCGAAAATGTGATAGGCATAGTTTTCTGTGACTCACAAGGTGTGATCTACAATGAATTAACAGTCACATGGCTCTACTAAGTTGAATTATTGGGCCGAATCGATGCCGAATCGCAGCAAAAAGTCTGCCATTTGTCAAACAAGTTTTGAAATAAAAATATCCTTCTATCATGATAGCACATCGACTCAAATATTCGCAGTCACACAGCCAAATTGGTCAAATCCGTTTTCGATTTGCTACCCTATCAACCGCATTCCCCAGGTTTGCCTCCGTGCGAGTTGTTTTGAAATATTTATAGAAGGCTAGTAAGTGGTTGAAAAACTATTTTTTCCAATATTTCCATGTCTTTTGTAGGTTAAGTACTTATCGGTAATTAAGACTTAAATGACTTGTTCTCTTCGTAGTTTCGTTCGAGTATGATAAGACAAAAGAAAAAACACTCTAATAAATAAATTTATCTGTTGGTTTATAATCAACAATTAATTTTATTTATCTTTTTATTTATTCAAATAACTTTACAAAATATTCTTTTCTTTTTTTAATTTCTATGCCATTTCCAAAATACATAACATATTTGTATGTATGTATGTATGGATTAAGTATGTTTATGCTTGTATATTTATTTGTATGCATATAATTAAGTTTGTTTCAAACAAAGCTAAGTAATAATGCACATATTAGATAACATACGAATACGTATGTATACATATAACTTGTATGTATGTACACATATGCATATACATACACACACAAATGTGAGTTATAGAGCTTTAGAAAACGGATAATTAAGAATAGTAAGAGTTTTAAAATTTAATTCAGGTGTTTTGTTTTTTTTTTGTTTTTGTGGTAAGACAATATGGAAAATTTAAGTTTTTTAGTTTTTCTTGTAAACATTAATTAATTTTGTTGCAAATTGCATTACATTTTGTTGCATATATCTTTCTTATTTATTTTAGCTTGCATCGGTACATAAATCATCATCTGAACAGTTTTTTGTTTTTGTTTTCAAATACACATTTTTTAGCTTTCACATAGCTGAATTTTGAATCATTTATTTTGCATTTTGCAGCACCCTTAACACAAAAATTTATCACTCTCGCGCTCAGACTTATACGAATTATTTTGTTTTTCTATATTTCTTACGAATCTGTAAAATTCCATGCAATTAATTTAGACTTTA